>NC_053183.1:2727272-3030303 GCF_905163445.1 Pararge aegeria
TGAGTGCACGCTTGGCGCGAAGGTGTTTTTTGCTCAAAATCGAAGGCCATTTTTGGGAACACTGATTGCCCTAAATGATGGCTTTCTCGTAAGAAGCGAAGGCGCAGTAAGAATGAGTAATACCTTGAACTCGAAGCCTTTAGAAAGAAAGAAAGAAAAGAAAAGAATGAAACAAAAGAAAGAATGAAAGAAAGAAAGAAAGAAAGCTAGCAAGCAATAAAAACATATTTTTACATTGCACCACACATAACAATATCAACGACACCACGTGTTTTATGTGTGGCACAATCTAGAAAAAGTTGCCAGTTCAGCATTGTGCTGCTTGCGCCAGTGGGAGCATACAGCGCTGATTTTCAGTTGGCACCTTGTACCAGGCGACACGAAAATGTGTAGCCATCCACTGATCACATTGTAATATTTTATTATAATAATAAACAAAGCTAAACTTATATAAGCAACAAAATAAAGAAACGAAAAAAAAAAAAATTGGTTGCCTGTAAAGTCGGTATACGGGCGAAAGTTTTACGTGACAACGACTTTGAGTGGTAAAATAATTTTAATGTGAATATTCATTCGTATAGTAGGAAGAAGGATGAAATAATAGTAACAATTTAAAACATTTATTTATACAAAGAATTATATTTAAAACATTAATTTATACAAAGAATCTCGCACTGAATTTCATATTAACAAAATTTTATTTTTACCTTTACACATACATACGTATTTATATACAAATATACATACAATAACTTGCAATACATTTGCGTACAATGAAACAGCGTTTACTACACAGGGACGCGTGCCTTTCACTTTTTATGTCTGTCTCTCTCGCTCTTAGGCGGGCGCGTGCCTCTCACTCGCTCTCATTGTGAGCGCATAACGTGAGCGGAGCGTATCGCAGTTTCTTGAAGTGTCACCCGGCAAACAAATTTATAAGACGTTGTCACGTCAAAATGAAAAATACAGCAATATAAAGACTTCTACTGAACAAACTAAATACACCCACAACTGTATAGTAAAAGTATTTATGTGTATTAAATTCATAAAAATATCAATCATCTCCATAACACAAGCTACGCTTACTTTGGGGCTAGATTGCGATGTGTGTATTGTCTTAGTATATTTATATTTATTTATTTAATTATAATAATACTAACATTTATTCATCATTATATCAACCTATTATCGGCCCACTACAGGGCACGGGTCCCTCTCACAGTGAGAAGGGGTTAAGGTTCCATGCAGGTTTCCTCACGAATTTTCCTTTACCGTTAAAGAAAGTGATATTCTAATTGCTACAACTAGCATTACATAACTAAGAAAAGTTAGAGATGCGCGCTGGGATTCGCACTCGGCCCCCCGAAAGTAAAGTCGAAGTCCAATGTTTTTATAAATAAGAAATAATTTACCGTGACTTGCTTATATATTTTGGAAATCTGCATTTTTGTTAAAATTAACAAGGAGTATTTTGTCAGAAAATATAAAGATAATATTCGTACGGATTATAAATATAATATATGTGTTCCTCAAAATAAATGTTACGTATTTGCGAAAAGTACTTATGATTGGGAAATAAAAAAAAACAAAATTAAAAAAAAAAAAACTTGCCGGAAATATTTTTAAAAATGGGTTATGAATTTTGTTTATAAGTAAGGCATATTATTATATTAACGAATATTTTTTTGAAAGTTCTTAATTAGCGTCTAAAGTTTAAATTTCTTAGTGTTAAGAGCATAGTCATATGTAAAATAAACTCAAAATATATAAGAAAATTGCAC
The DNA here is from genome assembly GCF_905163445.1 of Pararge aegeria. Lineage (NCBI taxonomy): Eukaryota > Metazoa > Arthropoda > Insecta > Lepidoptera > Nymphalidae > Pararge > Pararge aegeria. The sequence continues at coordinate 2,729,054 of NC_053183.1, forward strand.
GCCAGAAAGTGGCAAACTATTGCTATTTACAACATCAAAAAAAATTTACACAGTTGTAGCAACTAAATTTATTCAATTCATCCATTACATTCAATCCCATTCCATTAAAGTCTATTCTATACCCTCTGGGCTATCACCGCTTTACTGCATAACTCTCTGCACACAAGTCAAACAAACATTTGACCGGTGTTTTTTTACGATAGACATTTCCTTTTCCTGTATTGGTATTAACAAGTTCATTTTCTAATGAACTTGTTCGAATCTGTAGATACATAACTGTTACCCGTGATCAGTTTTATGAATCGTGAGTATCTTGCCTTATTTTTTTTATTACAATAGCAAATGTTATATTTCGTTCGTCATTCAATGACTGGTAGTTATCTAATAAACTGTTATCTTTTATTGCTATTAGTTATTGTTTTTAACCACGAAAGAACTGGGTTCTATTGGGTTACTATTGGGTTAATTTGTAAATTTGTTTGTAGGTTTGTTAAATGTACGTCATTTCACGTCACTTCCACACCGTGTCTACAAACGCAGATTTTAACGGTGCGAGGTCGCCATTCCAGCGCCTTGGGACCCCAACGTCCATAAGTTCCCTGAACTTTTATCCCCGCCCATTGCTACTGTAGCTTCGATTCGATTCGCTTCGATTCGATTCGATTTGATATGTCCTTTGCTCTTCTACGTATATTCTAATTTCTGATTTGATCGCGAGAGACACTTTTACGAAGCTTTTCATCGCCGGCTAATCTTCATATGCCCAAAGTAAATTACTATTTTTATATTAAGCATGCTATTTTAAGACCCCAACGTTCTATCCTTACCTATAGGGGTCCTAAGATGCTGGAATGGCAGCCTCGTAACCGCAACTGGTAAGCGTAGCGTTGGTCGACCTCCAACGAGGTAGACGGACGACTTCAAGCGCGTCGCAGGAAACCGCTGGACCCAAGCGGCACAAAACCGTGGAATTTGGAACTTCCTACAAAAGACCTATGCACCATACGTACAACGGACGGTCCCAGACCAACCAAGTGCGGAAAAGGCCCAGGAACAGAAGAAGAAGAAGAAGAAGACCTATGCACAGCAGTGGACGTCTATCGGTTGATATGATGACGATGATGCTATTTTATAAGAAAGCACAGTCACTCAGCGGGCGATGGAGAGAGCTATGTGATCAAATAAGGAATAAGGAGATCATAAGAGAAATAGAAGAACCACAGTTACCGACATATCTCAACGCGTTCTGAAGTGGCAATGGGCGGGGCACATAGCTCAGAGAAATGATGGACATTGGGGGTACCAAGGTGCCCCGACATGGCGACCTCGCAGCTGTCAACGCAGGTAGACCCCGACCAGATGGACGGACGACATCAAGCGAATCGCAGGGAGCCGCTGGAAACAAGCGGATTAATATCGTGCTATTTGGAACTCCTTATAAAAGACCTATCTCCAGAATTGGACATCCATTGGTTGACAGGAAAATGATATTATTAATAAAACGACGCCCATTACATAAATATTTATTACCAGCCAACCAGGGTCAACGGTAAAAGCCCAAAAAGTTGTTATAGCCAAATAAAATTGATTACTAAAAGACGATCAGGGTTTTTATATAAACGTGACATCATCTCAAAACTTGATTCAGCCTCTTTGCATAATATCTTATTCTTATAACTTTTATGTCATGAACTTCGGCGATATAAAAATTTATTGAATTGTTGATTCAGTTTTGGCGTAAACAAGATTTAAAAAAGGATCATTATTTCATGTTTATTGCTAGACAAGATTGAAAATAAAACATTGGAATAAAGTATCATAAGAAGAGGTGTTAGACTAGGGGCAACTTTTCAAAGATTACTACCCCCCCTACCGGGCACAGGTCTCCTAAGAATAAGAAGGGTATTTAAGCCTGGACTCCACAGACTTTTGAGAACATTATGTAGAACTCTCAGGCATGCAGGTTTCCTCACGATATTTTCCTTCACCGTTGAAGCAAGCGATAGCAAGATAGCAAGCTTAAAAGCTACTGGGATTCGAACTGGGCCCCCCGAAAGTGAAGTCGAGCTCCTACCAAATACGCTATCACCGCTTCAAAGCACTTACATGAAAGATGTTAATTTACAGTAGTAAATGTTACAATTAAAACAATAAGAACCCGCGTCCCACCGAACAACAGGCATTGAGAACGCAAAAAGTGAAAGCGGTCACCACCAAAAATGTACTGAGGAGGTCGACCACAATTACGTCATATAACCACCTACACGTGCACCTTGTGCGGGTTAAATAGCTCCTATTTTTAATTGCATTGAGATCAAATTCCCATAACAATAGATCGATCTTGTTGTATAACCTTCGGTGATGTATGGATTTTAAGCAACTACTTGAAGTTTCGAGTCGTTTTGATGATAGCTTCTAAAGGTATTGGGCCGAGATTCTTCTAATTATAATACACATGTAATCATAGTATAAAACAAAGTTGCTTCATGCTGGCGGTCTGTCTCTATATTATATATAATAAATAAATAATAAATAACTATACTACGACAATACACACATCGCCATCTAGCCCCAAAGTAAGCGTAGCTTGTATTATGGGTACTATGTGTTTCTTAATAATATACATAAATACTTATAATATAGGTACAGATAAACACCCAGACACTGAAAATATTCTCATTAAAATTTTAAACAAATATTCAATGAATAGGAATCGTGCAATCACGAAATAGATGGATGGATATATTAGTGCTAAATCTGTTAAAACAAATCTTTTAACTAAACCAAATTTTATGTCTAAAAGTTGAGTCATCATTTATTTTGCATAAAGGATAAGTAATAAGTCTTTTTAAATCTGTCAATTTATTAGATTCGTTTTATAGCGATGTTCATATAATAAGTTTAGTTTATAGAGATTAGTTTTACATTTCTTTTAATTTTGAATTATTAAGATCCGCCTGTTAGTGATAATTTCTCTATTCATACGCAATACCAAATTTAGATATTTCAAAATATTATCTCAACGCACGCTTCAACAGCAGAGCATCCTAACACGTTGATTTCGTAAACATGACTCAGCTCAATTTAATGTTTTCTAATCAACAATATTCTACAAACTTACAAATAAATCCTACTAAACTCATAACACTAAGGGTCCGTTCACACAGACCGGCTCGGAGAGCATCGGCCTGCTTTTTTCTTTTCACACAGACCGGGTCGTATACGCTTGGAATTGGCCGGAGCGGAGCCGCCAACTATTTCACATCGACCGGCTGGAAGAGATCTGAAAGCGGGTGCGGCTGCGCGAGCGAGAAAGAGCACGCAAGCGGAGCCGGTCGGCTCCTTTTATTACTTCACACGAAGCGCGTTCAGGCATTTTTAATGACAAAAAAGGTGCAAATGCAAAAATAAACTTTACTACAATCACTCAAAACACTGTTTCCAACGTGATAAAAATCTGCTCTCCTCTCCGAGCCGGTCTGTGTGAACGGACCCTAACAGTTTGTGTGGGCATGTTTATACACCGCTTTTGACAGTTGTTGTCGTTTTTGCTATCTATGTTCTGAACAAATATCTAAACTTCACTTAACTGACAGATTTTAGAGTACTTTTTGTGCAGTAAGTAGGTGCATATAATTCGTACCTAATGCTAACCGCATCTTGATGATACCACTGACCGCAATTATATACTACGTCTTCATATGTTCGCTGCTGTTTATAGATAATACATAAATACCATCTGCTACGTCTCCTTGAATAGATTGAATACCCGATTTCATACCGATAGTATGTTTAAAATAACTTCCTTTTCGGAGCTATATTACGTTAATGTGTCTCTGCATGCAATTTCCGATATCACGATGAGAATCGGACATAGGTAAACATACTTATTTGTTAACGTATTTAATAAAATATATTATTTCTGTTATTCTAACAACATTTGTGGAACAGATTAATTATCTAGGCCTGTCAGTTAGTTTAATGTAGAGAAGTGGGTATAATAGAGCATCACTGGTTTAGACTTGGAATAAAACCAACTGTGCCAAATAAATAGTCTTTGATAAAATAGAGGTGTCTTCGATCAATAGTAATGTGGTTTGAGTTCCGTACACCTTTTAATAGCTGGCATGTAAGCTGATTTTATCAAATAGTTTGATTGTGTACCGCTAGATGGCGGTATTCTTAAGAACGTTTTTTTCACTTAGTTCAACGCTACGCACATAGATGGCAGTGATTCAATTTCGTACAAAATAAGATTGCGCTATGAAGTTTTTTTACCGAATAATGACTACGGCCCTTACAAGAAGTTCCGACAAGACCTTACTTCATAGGATCATTTCTATAGTAAGCTCTTCACGAGACTCACACACTAGGTGAGACTACACCAGCCATGTTGATGAGATGTGGCGCGGTGTCCTGAGCGTGAGACGGACGATGGCCGGATGGTCATCAGTCTTCGATGATCGTTCACCTACCCCTTGGGGCAGGCGTGGGACATTGTCGCTTTCTGAGTGGCTTTTTGAACCCCTTTAATTAAACTAATTCAAAAACATAGAAGAACAAATACGTAATGAATGAATGAATGAATATACTTTTATTGCAATCCACAAAAAGTACATAGATCAAAAAGAAAAATATAGTACCTACCCTCCTATTTAAATAGGTATAACATGTCACCTATATTTACACAGACAGACGGACAACCTACATGCCAAAACGCCTAAAAGTAGAAATTCGGCGAATTTCGAAATTCACCGATGTTTATGAGCAACAACCCTAGAGGTGAAGTTCTTAGGGTTCCTAAGAAAGGATTTTTAAAATTACTCTTTGCTGTTTTTAGATTTACCTACTGCATAATATATAAAATTGTTCTTCTGATTAAAAATGAATCGTAAAAAAATCTTCCTATATAACCGTATTAAAATAGTAGTAGTTATTTAATCGTATTCGCTATTCAATGAATTTAGGTAAAAAATGTACACATATTGTATATTTCACATCATTAATCTCTTTGAAATTTTAATTATTAACATTATCGTATGTTGACCTTCGTGTTTATAGTTCAATAACAATAGACAATTATTTATTAGGAAGTACAATGTTTAGCGTAGGACTCAGCAATGCCATCGCCCACTGTAGAAACATGTGAATTTGCTATTGAGAACCAAATTATGGCCAATTTTTTTTTCTCATTTAATTTCATCAACAGTTCAAATGTTTATGTCCACTGCTGGACATAGGTATTTTGGAATGAGTTTCAAAATCTACAAACCTTGGCCGTTTGTTTCCAGCGGTTCCCAGTTTAACGTCGGCTAAATTGGAGTGGAATAAAAAAAACACATTTTTCTTACACTGACATTTTAAAATTGCTGTTCGGAAAAAATAACACTTTATTATACTAAATGGCCGAAGTTGTACGTAAAGCGGGACCGTTCCATTAACACATGTCAAGTCGTGGGAGATGGCGTTAGCAGGCGTCGATGTGTTAATTTATTATACCTGTATTACTGGTTGCAGTTTTTCATAATAATAACACAAATACTGTAAGTCTTATAACCATAGTGATAAGGGTGTAAATTCAACAAACCTGCGACTATGTGCGGTCCGATATGACATCGGTGGTATTAAACCTGGTGTACAAGAGATATAAAATAATACAATAAGCTTTATTTCCTTTAATCCGTGAAAAACAGGCTAATCTGTACGGTGCCAAAAAGATCTTCCAAAATTTGGATCCTATGCACGTTTCGCTCCGACACCGGAGCATCCTCAGTACGGCTAGTATGGGCAGGAGACACTTATATCCCCAGGAAAGGATAAAAATTGATCTTCTCGCTCAGCTTTATCAACTCTCAGAGCATTGGCGTGCAAGTGGAAATAATATCCACATAAAATATGTGTAATAATAAATGGGGGTAAAATTCTACTATTCCATGTTCCCATGCTTTAGAACGTGGACACGTTAATTATATTGATGATGTTGTTTGATTGAAGATTGAAGATTGTTGATGTTGGAAAAGAGCAACTGCTGAGTTTCTTGCCGGCTTCTTCTCGGTAGAATCTGCCTTCCGAACCGGTGGTAGAATCACTACAAACAGACAGACTTGACGTTTCAAAAGTGCTTATATTAGGCCTACTTGAAATAAATGAATTTTGAATTTTGAATTTTATTCCTTTCTAGGGGATATCATTTTTGTCTTTGATGTTGCCTTTACGAAAAAAAATTGCTTCTATCCAATATGATTTTCATGATTTTCGTTACGAACGCTTGCAGCCGGCCGGATCTCCGCGCGCATTGTCCTATAAAGAACTTCATTCCAAAATGTTACTTCTACCTTAGGTATATGTTATTAGTATTGTATAGATAGTGTGTACCGCTGCTTACTTACCCGTAAATACAACTTGCTAAGTTCATAAATGGTAATGCTGTTATGATACAAGTTTTTATCTCCATCGCAGCCCATAAACCGACGCGCCTCCGCGTTGGATTCCAGGATTTCAGTTTATTGTTTGATGTTTATGAGCAACAACGGAAACCAGTTGCCAAAACTTCGTGAATTTTAAATTTTAGTTTCTCTCGTCTCTTTTAGTTGTAGCTGTAGGGGGTATTTCTTGGAGTATTCGAATTTTAAGCTCTAAATAAATAAACATTTGTTTATTTATTTAGAACCATTAACAAACTGTTTTCTTTAAGCCGGTAAGGATATTTTCTTTTTTTTTTTCAACCAAAAGTAAGCTTAACAGTCTCACCTTATTTTTTGTGATGATGCACCCGGTGCTGGCGGGTTTCTTTGATGATATTGTACAGGAATGCTAAATTGATTAGCGGCACGTCTTTGTCGGTAAGGTGGTATTAGGCACGGCCGACAAAGCCTTCAATAATAAATTCCCAAATTATTTATTAAAAAAACGATTTTGCGGTTTTGTAGGGTTTCTAGGAACTCACCATTTTAGGATTTTGTGAACGATTAAATATTTTAATTAGGCGCTGGCGAGTATGACGTCACCAGAAGACATAAACGTGACATTATAAAAACGTTCTTAGCCGAGTTCAATGCACTACGATATCTCAAAATGCCATTCCTGGCAATCAATTTTGTTTTTAATGTGCCCCACACATTTCGAGATTTGCAAATATTCGAGAGCTTTCGACGCGCTTTTCATCTTAAACTTTATCATTAAAAATCATTATGCTCAGTATCATTTCTTTTTTTTTTAACAAAATTAACGAACATTTCTAAATTATACTGGTTGTCCTTTATTTATTCATTTAGTACCTAAAATTATCAATTAATATTAACAGGACGTGCGTGCCCTTTAGTTTTTTTAAAGCGGTAGCTAGAAACCACGCGACAAAGACTTGCCGCCAAGCGATATAGCGTTCCGGTGCGATGCGTAGAAACCGATGGGTTGTAGCTGGATATTAACAGATTAGACCGCTTCCATCTGAAACTGCATCATCGCTCACCACCAGTTGAGATTGCAGTCAAGGGTTAATTTGTGGTGGAATTAAAAACATAGTTGTCTACAAATTCATATAAAATTGTTATTGAAGTATTGCAGTGCGTCTGGCATGTTTGCCGATGCCGGCGGAGTCCCCGACTTCTACGCTGTGCTTCGTAAAAGAGTTGCGAGTTTCTGGGAAACCGTCGAAAATTCTAATACGGCATACCCTGACAACGTATTTTTTAAACATTGACAAAAAGTGCACCAGATTCCAAACATGAAATAATAAAAAATATTAAATATTGAATTTTAATTGTAATTTAATTTATTCTAAACCTTACTTAATTTATTTATAAACCTTACTTAATAAATATTAAACTTTAATAATAAATAAAGAATTAGAACTCGACAATTGACATTTCGTAAGGATAACCTCGACAAGGACCAACAACGGTACAGCAAGTCGCTCACCTTTACCTGTCACCCACACAAATCAACCGCAGTGATATGAAGTACGGCTCTAATGCCCATTTTCACCAACGACGGACAAGACAATGTCTAAGTAAGTAACGCCTAATCAAAGATATTTTTAGGCGTTTACTTACAGTTTAGCGTTTGGCGTTTAGTTCTAACCTATCGATTTTCACAAGGCAACTAACCCAACTTGTCTATGGTTGGATTAAAATACTATGGTCTAACATTAAACTAATATACCATATACATAGAAACCATTAAAATACTATATCCACAAACGAATAATTTAGTAGTGCTACCACTACTAAATTATTCGTATTATTACACGAGATATGTCACGAGAACCTCTACAGCTTCTCGTGACATATCTCGTGACGGATGCAGGGCCGCAGTTTGTGAATGAATGTGTTCTCTACATGCCCTGAAAAGTGTTTGCTCTGTTTATACGCGTATAACAGTCAATTATAACTATAAAATAAAAATGATGGAAACCATATTACGTCAGTGATGGAAATATAAAAATTTTGTACCTACCTATACAAGATATACATACAATATAATTATTTTCCTGCACACGTCGGCACTAGGTAATGACACTAGTTAAGTCATCTGATTATAACTTATTATTTAAATTACACATCATCATATGTAAATTAATAAGTGCGGAAATACCTCTTTATTTTGCTAGTACCAGACATATTTCATGAGCTTGCAGAACTGTTTGTTTCATTAAGAGGTGTCATTATTAGATTATTTTCAGGGTCCTAGTACGATCGCTTAAGCAGTATTATTACAATTTACAGTAGTGGCATTTTATATAAAAAAAATTAAAATTGTTAGGGCTTCCTTTAGGGCCGACTAGGTCAGATCCTCGGCACAATAAATATACGCACACAGTATGGAAATTTCGAACAAAATTTTAAACGGCACACTCACACTTATGCGCGCACCGACGAGGCCCCGAAGCTATTATCGCAGGATTTTAGTTGGGGTTTTTTTTTATTTCACTACAAGTTAGCCCTTGACTGCAATCTCACCTGATGAAAAGTGAGTCTTAGACTGCATCAGCAGTCTAACATGGAAGCGAGCTAACCTTTTAGGGAGTATGGTAGTCAAATCCCTAATAGGTTTCTACGCGACATCGCAACGGAACACTAAATCGCTTAGAGAGGCCAGAGCCTCCCACCAGACGCAATTTCGACTCGAGCTTTGGGGCCTGGGAACAATTTACTAACTGTTAGAATTAGAAATGTCAAAAAGGATTAACGAATTTTTGAAAAGATTTTATCTTGTTACGCCAAAGAAGTATAACTTCTTACGCACATATGCACACATGTACATAAGTTCACACACGTTTTTTTTTTGTTTATAAATATATATTAATATACTAGCGGACCCGCGCGACTTCGTCAGCGAATGAGTCGACTTAGAAAAAAAGTCGTATGTTGTCGCGGACTGTTTTATAGACCTTTAAAGAAACAAAAATTCGGAAAATTCCGATATTCTTACTACATACTTCTGTCGTTTGGCTGTCCCATATGCCTTGCGACTTGCTGTTATCTGTGAAGCATTATGTCCTTGATCTCCAAAAATATTCATCAGATCTTCATTAAAATTAGACAATACATGCTTGGTAGTACACACTGTCAAATAAAAAAAGAATTATTGAAATCGATGCAAATTTAATGTAGATATGAAGTAAAATTGATAAAAAATTTCAGCCCATTTCCCGGAGAAAACTTATTGTTTATCGGGATAAAAAGTATCCTATATGTTGACCCGGGATACCAGCTATCCCTATACTAAATTTTATTTAAATCCATTAGTTAAATTCAGTAGTTTTCACGTGATGCCCGGACAGACAGACACACAGACAGACAAAAATTAAATAAAAATCTGTTTTGGACTCATACTCATACTCATCGATACTGATCGATTACAAAGCATCCCCCGGTTAAAATTTTCAAAATATAATAAATGTACAGAAATCTTGCAGTTACAGTTTTTTTATAAGTATAGATAATGAAATAAAGATTTAATACATTTACTAGTTAAAATGTAACTTCAATTGAATTTCTTATTGCTTCCAGATCAAAAATGGCGCTCCTATGGTTAATTTTATGCTGCGCACTGCCACTTGCGCACGCGCAGTCCAACTACGGCTCCCAGGCCAACAATATCGAGTACACGGGAGACGACAAGCTTCCAGAACAAACGGTGCTTGATGGCAAGGTTAGTAATAATATATATAATAATATCATTTATTTCAGACTTTTTCATCCTTAGATTGTATATTAGTAACGATTTTTCCTTAACCACTAACTTAGTATTGATAAGTTTAAATAATAAAAAAAATTCTATACTCGCCCGATTGCTGCTTTCACACAGTGGCACACAGGGCAGCCGAATCTGGCAGCAAAGTAATGATTTCAATAAAAAAACAGATCATCCTACCTACGTGTTGTGGGTCTGTACTCTATAACCCTCTCTCCCCAAGGAGTAAAATAAAACAACTGGACCGACTCTAATACTATATTAAGCTTCTCTATAATTCATATTACTTGTTACCTTTAAATGACTCAACTACCAGTTCGGAATGCTGTCTTCGGCAGAGAAGACCACGGGCAAGAAACTCTACCGTTGCTCTTTTATTCAATCAATTAAAACAATACTTATAAACACAAACAACATAGTAATATGTAATAACGCTAGGCCCTTTGATGCACGACATATTTTAAGACAGGTCAAACATAACTTCTATTATCACTTATAATTTTTATATCATTATTAATTTAAATCCGTGCTAACTTTTCTTTCCCGCCCATCTATCTTGTCAAACTCGCGTGACCCGCCATATATCCTGTACTTTTTTTTGATAGTCTTCTAAAAGCCATTATTCTATTTTCAGTACACTATGAATGAGTATACAAACTATGGTTTGTTGATATATTTCATATAATCATCGGGTTTATTATAGATAAAGTGCTGTAATTCCCTATTTCCTAACACACGCATATTATAAAAGAGAAAAGCCAAGAAATTCAAATATTTGTAATTTGATATCGTCGTGTAAGAAACGGTGATAGCCTAGTGGGAAGGCTTCGGCATTTTGTTGAGACAGAGTTCGAGCGACTTTTCGGAGTTTTTTGCGTTTTAATTTAGCCAATTTTGTGGAGACAGAGTTCGGGCGACTTTTCGGAGTTACGTGCATTTTAATTCAGGCAATTTAAATATCACTTGCTTTAAACGGTAAAGGAAAACATCCTTACAAAACCTGCATGTCTGAGAGTTCTCCATAATGTTCTCAACGGAGTGCGGACCCTAGCAATCCGCATTTGGCCAGCGTGGTAGACTATGTCCTAAACTTTTCTCTTTCATAGAGGAGACCAGTGCCCTGTGAGCCGTAATGGGTTGATGAAGATGATGATCTAAAATATTTTCGCGCTTACATTGCAAACTCCAGAACATTGAACAGTGCAGTGATGACCTACGGCTCCGAAACATGGTCGCTAACTATGGGCCTCATAAGAAGGCTCAGAGTCACTCAGCGGGCGATGGAGAGAGCTATGCAAGAGTATCTCTACGTGATAAAATCAGAAATGTGGAGATCCGTAGAGTTACCGACATAGCTCAACGAGTCGCGAAGCTGAAGTGGCAATGGGCGGGGCACATAGTTCGGAGGAGAGATGAGCCCCGCACTGGTAAACGCAGCGTTGGTTGACCCCCGACGAGCTGGACGGACGACATTAGGCGCGTCGCAGGTAGCCGCTGGATTCAAGCGGCACAAAACTGTGGAATTTGGAACTCCCTAAAAAAGACCTATGTCCAGCAGTGGACGTCTATCGGTTGATGTGTTGATGATTGCAAACTCCAGATAAATCTTACAAGATGGATTAAATTATGTACTACGGAATTGTATGTAATATAATCGCTCTTGTATCTACATCGCAGCCGTGCGAAACCGGGACGCGTCGCATGTATGACATTTTCTCACGACCGTTGCGGTATTGTGATGTAATGATGGAATAAAATGTAATAATTCACGCATTAAAAAAAGCTGTAACAATGAAAAAGTGAAATTCCTCTCTTTAATAAACATGCAATAAACAATACCGACAACATTCTAAAAATTAATTGGCTTACTCGCACGTTGCCGCCAAACGTTGGCTCTCGTGTTTTTGTGAAATACCCATTAGGTTTTAATGGCAACTGGGCTCTAAGTCCGTAATTACAATTGTTGATTCTCAGTCGCAAAAATAACTTAAACATCACTAAATTATTTTATAATTTCCGTTCGTACACTATAACTCGCTTGTATCGTAATTCGTAGGTGTTTTTCCAATTTATATTTTCTTTCGCTCGATTACAGTATTTTATTAATAATAAAACTTTTGTAAAACACATTTTTTCTGTCACTAGCGTGTATCTTAATTCGTAGGTGTCTTTCGAATTTATTTTTTCTTTCTCTCGATTACAGAATTTTAATAATAATAAAACTTTTGTTAAATATATTTTTTTCTGTTTATTGGAGTAATTTTACAATTTAACAATCATTGTTTTATCTTGTGCGGATCGGATTGCTTCCAAGAAACCTTGTCATTAAGAAATTCATACACATTGACTGTAGGTATAGTTTGCGTGCTTGACTTTATGTACAAAGTCAAACACGCGATTAAACTTTTTTTTATTCCATTGGCTTGAGTTTTCACTTCTGTCATCAGTCCTTATGACTTGAAATTGTTGAATAATTAGTTGACGTTTTAAAATTCAAAAAATTTAAATTTTTATAATTATAATTATAAATTATATCGAAGAATTTGTTTTTTTAAGCGCCAATTACTTTCAGTAACTATAATAAATAAATAATGTTAGAGCGTTTTTTTTAACGAATTATTTGCGCAGTAACGATAATGACTAGGAATGTTACAGTTTACCAGAGTGGTAATTATGAGCTGCAACATAGTATTCACAATGTTTACAGCGCATTGTGGTGGATGTTCCAACGAGCTGATGGGGACGGCTATTATAGATAAAATCCTTATAGGGCACTGCGCGGTCACATTCCACGATACGACACGATTTTGGCAATAAAAATCTTCTTATTCGTGAAGAAGTGTAACATTTACCTTAACGCATTTTGACGATCTCCCAGGCGCAGTGGTGAGCGCTGTGGTTACATAAGTGAGAGGTCCTAGGTTCAATCCCCGGAAGGGGCAACTTGGGAATTTATAATTTCAGAATTTTATCTGGTCTGCCGACAACGACGCGCTGCCAAGCGATTCAGCAATCCGGTAAGATGTCGCGAAACTGATTATGAGTATGAGTTTAATATAACATTTTAGCCCGCTACCATCTGACGTCACAATAACTAAGTATACTTAAATTTAAAAAAAAACACCGACGCTGTCAAGTATTCAAAGATGCCTGATAAACGTCCGACTGCTTATGAATTATGATGTAATTACTTAGATTAAATATTTTATTGGCCGGGCGAGACCAATGAGGATTCATTTGACCAAGCATATCAGACCAAGCAGCTATACCTTTTCCAAAATTTTAGAGCGATTGATTAATAATAGATTGATAAAATACGGTGTCAGTGATTCAACCAAACATAGTAAGTACTAAGCTATGATTTCTGTCAGTATTTAATAATCGTGTGAATAAATGATTTAGTAATAATAATTTATTATAATTTTAATAATAATAAAACTTTTGTTAAATATATTTTTTTCTGTTTATTTATAGTCTCTGGAGCCCTGACCACCGGTTGCTTGGGCATTCAAAAGCCCCGCAAGCGGAGGGTGGAAATTTTTTTTTTTTTTTTTTATAAATTTTTAATAGTGTTTTTTAATTTAATCTTAAGCATTGTTAATAATTAAAAAAAAAAAGAAATATAATAAATGATAGATATAAATTTATTATTATTATTATTGGTTATTATTGGTAATATTAGTTACACGGTTGTCCATACATTGTCGTAGTTAAATGGAAACGCGTAAACGATGGTCGCTGCCGAAGGCCAATAATTAGCTGCATAGATTTATGGTGAAGGCAGCGCACCAACTTGATATAGAATACGTTTTAAACATTTTTGGGCTCCGAGGTACAAAAGTGCAACTTCGATTTATAACTCTTGGCTTTACGGTGATTCATATCTAAAAATACATCGAAAGATATGATTCAATAAGGTAAATGTCGTAGTGATTTCGTAGGTGCGGCCACACGCGTTAGGTACGTGTTTATAATGCCAATTTTCTAACAAGAGACGGGCACTCGGATTTACCTCTAATGCTCTTAGCATTATACCATCGCAAGCTGGTTAAAAACACTTACTTACGAGGAAGACAGATTAATTATTATGGCAAGTATGTTTACAACATACTAGTATATTTTTCTTTTTATTTTTTCTATATGTTATATAGATATATATATATATATATATGTATTATTATGTATATGTATACATAATAATATATATTAATTTCCCTACTTCAATGTATATATCTACTTGTCTTATTATAGTATAAATTATTAAATAATAAAAATTAAAAAAATGTGTGACAAAGGAGCTGTCTGAGTATAGCTGCATACTAAAGCGCGCAGCACTGGTTTTCAGCCAGGCCCATTATTTTCGTCGTCACTGAATCCTCGCGACTAAACAATAACAAAATAATCATAAAAAGGACAATAACATAGAATATAATATATAAAGAAACAAAAGATATTTTTACATTAACACAAGCTTGTTTACCCCTGAAGGACATCGTCAAATACAAAATCAAAAAAAATGAAATTAATAAACATGAAAAACTAAAATCAAAAATTTTATGAAATGTGAGTGTCTTTAGTGTGCATAAAGGAAAAATTATATAAAAGTACTAAAAGGTGTGAACAGTAATAATTTGATATTTTTTATTTACTAGTGGTCCTTGAGATTTTTTGTACAATAATTTGAAGTATTTTTTAAGTCTATTGTTTTTGGACACTGCATGAAATAATAGCTGAATGAGGGTTCCGTGTTTATGTACTATTGTAATTGTACGTCACTTCAAGAGTGTGTTTCAATTGTAATAATGGAATAGAATATCGGGCCCCTCATATATATTATCGAAAGAAAATATTTAACCGTATACTTTCTTTTCGCAGGTGACACAATTGGACGACCTGAGCCCAGTTATCTTCTTGAACAGAACCAGAGCGACGTTGAATTGTGCTGCTGGATCTATGCAGGTAAATTATAACCCATCTTTGCACACTGACGACTTCCCTGGCGCAACGCTGAGCGCTGTGAATTTCAGCAGGAGGACCCAGGTCCCATTCCCGTTTGGAGCAACTTGGGAATTTAGAATTTCTGAATTTTCCCTGCTCTGTTGGGAGGCTTTGGCCGTGGCTAGTTACTACCCTACCGACAAAGACGTGCCGGTAAGCGATTTAGGGGTATGACTACCATACTCCCTAACAGGTTAGCCCGCTACCATCTTAGACTGCATCATCACTTCCCACCTGGTGATTGCAGGGCTAACTTGTAGAGGAATAAAAAAAACAGGAATTTTCACGCCACATTGAGTGTCTATATAGCATCCGTCCTTCTTATTAACCTTTACTCTTTGCTGAAGTTTATAAATAAATAAATAACAATACTACGGCTATACGCACATCGCTATCTAGCCGCAAAGTAAGCGTAGCTTGTGTTATGAGTTCGAATCCCAGCACGTACCTATAACTTAGTAATGTGCGTTTTAAGCAATTAAATCAATATCACTTGCTTCAACGATGAAGGAAAAAATCACGAAGAAACCTGCATGTCCGAGAAACTCCATAATGTTCTCAAAGGTGTGTGGAATCCACCAATCCGCACTGGGCCAGCGTTGTGGACTACGGCTTTAACTTATTATTAAAATCAAGCTTAATTTGCTATACTCCGCGAAAAGCAGGAGAATCTGTGTGGTGTAATTTATAACATCTCCTGAGGATGCTCCAGTTTCGGAGCGAAACATGCGAAGAGGGTATATTGCCGAAGATCTGTTTTGTGTGGAGTATAAGGATTGAGGAAATTATAAATTACACCACACAGATTC
Organism: Pararge aegeria; assembly: GCF_905163445.1. Classification (NCBI taxonomy): domain Eukaryota; kingdom Metazoa; phylum Arthropoda; class Insecta; order Lepidoptera; family Nymphalidae; genus Pararge; species Pararge aegeria. Next base: position 2,745,055 of record NC_053183.1, read on the forward strand.
TTCTGCTTTTCGCGGAGTATAGCAAAATAAGCTTGATTTTGATAATATATCATGGATTTCCGCAAAGTAACGCCTGCTTCTATCCAATACGGCTTTAATCCCTTCTCATTATGGGAGGAGAACCGTACCCTGGAGTGAGCTATTAATGGGTTGATATGATGAAGATGATGAAAATTTATAACCGTAAAGTCAAAGTCTCAAGTACTAAAAAATATATTAAGTTGTATTATAAAACATGTTGTTTAAATTGCCAGATCGAGCTGAAGTTTCACGAGAAGTTCTACGGTATTGCGTACGCGGATTTCGATCGCCATTCGGCGTGCCAGGTGTCTGGCAAGGGAGCTACCTCCTACAAACTGGAACTGCCGCTAAAAGGATGTGGTACCAAACAGGTATAGATATATAACACAGTGGCGTGCATAGAGTAGTAGTATCCTGTACGAGTTTTAAAAACTTAAGGATAATAATTGTAATAGTTATAAAAAGCCTACCATAGTCTATAAGTATTTATAACTCGTATGTGATGGAGATTTTCTTCATCTTGTATCATCTGCATACCAAGTGCACGCCACTGATCTAACACCAATCTTGTTTATGTCAAAAAAGTTTGGAACGAGCAAACGTAGAATGAATGTCCTGAACACACTCCTTGAAAATAAGGTTGAAATATCTTGAACTATTAATAAATAATCTATGTAGTATATAATATACTAAATGTGCACTGCGGCTTCGCCCGCATAATTTTAGGAGATAGCGTACTGCTACATAGTCTACACCTATGGTATATGAGATTTTTAGTTCTTTTCACAAACATTTTTTAAACTTATGTAATTTTTTTTTCAATGAATAGTATACTATATTATTTCTAATACCTCCAAGAATATGTATAAAAGGTTTCATGAAGATCGGTTCAGTAGTTTTCTCGTGAAAGAGTAACAAACAAACTTACATTCACATTTATAATATTAGTAGGGATGTCTCGTCCATATTTCTGGTTAAATGACTATCTAGTTTATAAGATTTACTTCTTGGCTATCTTACTACTAGATTCAAGTACCGAGAAAGATAAGCCAACGCAAGTTGGGGTCAGAATCCAGGTTGTCACTTGTATCCTCCTCTTCAAGTTGGAGTCAGAATCCAGATAGTCACTTTTATCCTCCTCTTCACGTTGGATTCAGAATCCAGGTGGTCACTTGTATCCTCCTCTTTCCGCGGATGTCGTACGAGGCGACCAAGGAAATATAACGGAAAATGGGCAGCAGCGTCCTCTATGCTACCCATCTACTGTGATCTCCAATCCGTCTGCCCAGCTAGGTAATTAAGGGTCAACCTTCGCGTTGGGAGAGGCCCTTAAAAGCAGTGGATTGTAATAGGCTTTTGACGATGAAGTGGCGATCCTATAGGAGAAATTCCTTGCAAAGGCAACATTGTTTTTCATATTCCCAGGACCCTCTCCGTGTTTTCACGAACAACATTGTGGTTCGGTTCCATCCCGGCCTGGAGATGGATGGAGACGAGGTCATCACGATCGTGTGCCGATATCCGCCACCCAAAGTTGTCGCTGCGCCGAACCCATATTTGAATCCAGTGTAAGTTATATTGTTTAATAATAATAATCAATTTACTACTACAATACACCCATCTTTGCCACCTAGCGCTAAAGTAAGCGTAGATTATGTTCAGTGGCGTGCATAGAGGGTATGCACAGGATATGCAGATGATGTTAAATGAAGACAATCTCTTGTACCTTTTACATCATCTGCATACCCTGTGCATACCCACTATGCACGCCACTGCTTATGTTATGGGTGATGAATATTTTTTATAAGTAATATACATGAATACTTTAACTTATAATATACAAATTAACACCAACATTGGCACAGTGGGCAGCAACCTTGCTTTCTGAGTCCAAGGCCGTGGGTTCGATTCCAACAACAGGAAAATGTTGTTGTGATTAATATGAATGTTTTTCAGTGTCTGGGTGTTTATCTGTATATTATAACTATTTATGTATATCATAAAAATATTCATCACTCGTCTTAGTACCGACCTATAACGCAAGCTACGCTTACATTGGGATTAGATGGCGATGTGTGTATTGTCATAGTATATTAATATGTTTATTTATTTTAAGATGAGTGATGAATATTTTTATAAGTAATATACATAAATACCTTAACTTACAATATACAGATTGACACCAACACAGACACAAATTGGTCACAGTGGGCAGCGACCGTGCTTTCTGAGTCCAAGGCCGTGGGTAAAAATAATAAATCGAATAATTCTTACGGAAGAGTACGATAGTAGTTGATAGTACTAGAGTAGCCTTGAAAACCATAGATATTCTTTTTCTTTTATGCATAAGTGCTCATTATCGTATTAAGCATATTGTTTAAAGCCCATATCTGATTTGTTCACGCTATTTCATTATCATTATTTTGTTCGGAACATCCTCCGGAGCGCTGAGCCGTAAAATTACGTACAAATGCGAAAAACACTTTGTTATTGTTGCAGACTCATGTACCATTTAGGTTTTTGTTAATTTTCTGTGTTCTTTCAATCATTTTGATTTATTTTTGTACAGCAATGTATCTTGTAATAGTTAAGATGTTTTGGTTTTTTCATTTAAGATATGGTTCCTTAAACAAAGTTATAGGTACGTAGCTTAGCTAGGTGATCAAAGGATTTTAGTTTAAATCTCGTAACCTTGTTTGTTTGAGTAATATAAAAAGATATTCCGACGTTTTAACTTATGTTGTACCTACCTACTCTATAAAATGTAGGTATAAAAGTAGCTATATCCCAGGACGCACCTCTAACTTTTCTAAGTTATGTGCGTTTTAAGTAATTAAAAATATCACTTGCTTCGACGGTGAAGGAAAACATCGTGAGGAAATCTGCATGCCGGAGAGTTCTACATAATGTTCTCAAAGGTATGTGAAGTCCACCAATACGCCCTGGGTACTAGGTGATCAAATGATTTTAGTTTTAATCTCGAAACCTTGTTTTTTTGAGTAATATAAAAAGAAATTCTGACGTTTTAACTTATGTTGTACGTACGGCCTACCTACTCTATAAAATGTAGGTATAAAAGTAGCGCTGTCCTTTATACAATAACAAGCTTGTTGTTCGCGTTATTTTATTTTTTCTCAAACTGTATGGAGTCCACCAATCCGCACTGGGCCAGCGTGGTAGACTACGGCCTTAACTCCTTCTCAATTGTGGGACGAGATCTGTGCCCTGTAGTGGGCCAGCAATGGGTTGATATGATGATAGTAACCACGATTCATTAAATGTGTTTTAACACATTGTATAAACACATATATAACATATTGTATATATGTATAACACATTGTATATATGTATTGGTAGGTCCTAAATTACCCTGCGAATCATATTATAAAAGCATATATTCAGTCCATGATTACTTAGTCCTTTATACTATAATAAGACTTTTGTAGAAGATTACGTTTAATACAAACTTTGAACTTTTTAAGAGACAACTACAAGGTGCCAATGGGTAGATTATTGTAAAATTGTATGTGAACTTTTAACTTTGCTTTAAGCGAAATAATCACAATGAAAAGGGCTAAGGCCGTAGTTCACCACGCTGTCCCAGTGCGGATTGGTGGACTCATAACACTTTGAGAAAAAATAAAAAAACGCGAACCAAAAGCTAGATATTGTATAACGAAACAGCGCTACTTTTATATCTACATTCTATAGAGTAGGTAGGTACAACATAAGTTAAAACGTCAGAATTTCTTTTTATATTACTCAAACAAACAAGGTTTCGAGATTGAAACTAAAATCCCTATGATCACCTAAGTACCCAGGGCGTATTGGTGGACTTCACATACCTTTGAGAAACATTATGTAGAACTCTCAGGCATGCAGGTTTCCTCACGATGTTTTCCTTCACCGTCGAAGCAAGTGATATTTTTAATTACTTAAAACGCACATAACTTAGAAAAGTTAGTATTAGAGGTGCGTCTTGGTATTCGAACCTAACCGAACCCGAACCCACAGCTTAACGCCAGCGAAACAATGCTTTAAGCGAATTATTAATTAATACTACTACATATTCTACCGTCTCTCTTATGAGAGAGGAGGCCATCAGTAGGACGTATATTGATGATATAATTTTTATTCATAGGCCAGATCCCAGAGGACCTCTCCCTGCTCCGTTAGCTGGAACTTCTATTTTGCTGATCATCTGCGCGATCCTGTTCCTCACACTCCTGCTGCTAGGTCTTGGAGTGTCGTACCTTTGTCTTAGGAGGCGAGCGCTGCCCGTACCGCGAAGACTTATCGATGATTCCTCAGCCTCTATCATTAGTAGAGAGAGTATTCAAGGTAAATATTGTTTTTTATTATTCCACTGCAAGTTAGCCCTTGAGTGTACGTGAGGGTGATACGCTCGACCGTAAAAATAGGAAGATCTTCCTCCGAGCGGGTGATCGTGCTCGGAGACCGAGGTCCGGATCTTTGGAAGTTCTATACAACGTGTCAATGAAAGCCGAAATAATGCTCCAGAGGTACATTATGTACTGTCTTTGAGACTTATCTGTGAAACCGAAAACCTTTTAGTTTGTGAGTAAAACACTGCCTTATTTTTTACTGAAAGATATCAGATACAGCCCTAGCATCACATGCAAAATTAAAATAATGTGACTCCTAACACTTTATTAGGTACGCGTCGCGTAGCGTAGGTACTATGCACGTGTCGGTCTTTTATCTTCAATAGGGTTGTCAATAAGTAAACACTTAGAATGTTCTGAATTCGCTTGAAATGTAAAAATAAAGTGCTTCTTTTGATTTAATATTTTTACAGGGTGATTCCATCCTTATGCATCCTTCAACATTATTTCGTAATTCTTTTACATGTTGTGTATGTATGGTCAATTTTTGTGAACACTTCGTTAGCGTGATGCAGGATCTTTGTGGCGCCATCTAGTTGGATAATGTGGAGACTGCCACAACTGCGATCTCATGTGGTGTTAAGTGATTATGCAGTCTTCGCGGAAATCTCTCAGGCATGCAAGTTTCCTCATGATGTTTTCTTGCACCCGAATAGTCATAGGTGCATACCGGTGAACTAACTCAATCCCCCCGAAAGGAGGCAGAAGTATAAATAGCTAATCGCTTGATCAAAGATGTGAATAAAAATCAATATTACAGAAGTGAAGATACCCCGGGCGCATCCAGTCTACCCGGTAGCGGCTGAGAGCGCGAGTGTAGTGTCTGACACCATCCCGTCAGACTACCCGTCCGAAACACCCAGCGAGGCAGACCACGGTCATACTAACCAGGCGTTTATGATCGATGAATATCAGAGTGAGGGTAAGTACTATTAATATAATTTATAATGTTTTCAATCTTTATACTCCTCCGGAGATGATGACTTTACAATGACTTATCAATTATTGATTGTAAAGTCAACATCTCCTGAGAATGCTCCGGTTTCGGAGCGAAATGTACCCTACGTTGCCGAAGATCTGTTTGGTATTGAGTATAAAGATTAAAGGAATTATAAATTACACCATACAGATTCTTCTGCTTTTCGTGGAGTATAGTAAATTAAGCTTAATTTTCATAATATATCATGGAGTTCCGCAGAGTAACGCTTGCTTTTTTCCAACAAGTACTATTCGTTACGCCTCTCACAAGACAAAACTCGTCCCAAAAATGGGCACAACGGTAACCCTCACTGGATAGATCCCCTAGATTGATTCCTTCTAAATTCTAGCATGTTCTCAGTCCTGTTGCATCAGGTAACAAGGCCCATACAGAAACACATAAAATACCACTGAAAACCAACAGAACTAGATCTAGGAACAACAACAACCGAAGACCGAGAACATGACCCCGATCAGGAGGTATTTTTTATAGTAGGTAATAATTGACAAAGCAGCTGGACCACTTGACGGTAAATGGAAAAAATCACCTATAAACAAACAGCTACACTGCACGGGGCATGCAAGAAGCACGATGTGCAACATGCCGCCCTGTGTCCATCAATTTGAGGCGTAGCTGTAAGACCTCATGTGCCTGTTATTAAACTACCGCGTCCTTCAGACTGGAACACAGCATTGCAACAATGCTGCTTAGCGGGAAAAATAAGCATAAATAGTACTTCCCCAGACAAGCTCTGTTACAAATAGCTCTATAGACTACTACCAAACGTCCGGTACTGTGGCGGTCATCACGTTTATTTCTCTAAATTACTTAACTAGTAGTACTAAGTACGAATCCTCCTGATCCGTATTCACAACTACTCGGAACTTCTCCGAAACTCCTGAAAATTCAAATTTCAACTTAAACACAAAAAGTGTCTTATTGGGAGTATTGAAAAATCACACATATCTCGATCATAATTTAGTGCATCATTGAAATACATTTTGAATCAAGCAAAGTTGCGAGCTTTTCTGATTTTGATAATAATATGTTAGTCCTATAAGAGATACTTAATCGATGGATTTGTCGGTCTTTAAATTCCCATATACATAAATATTATGAAGTTATATCACTATCATCATAATTTTTTACTCTTTACCAGCCCAATACAGGGCAAGGGTCTCCTCTCAGAATGAAAAGGGTTTAGGCCGTAGTCCACCACGCTGGTCATGTGCGGATTGGTATTTCAATAAAACATATTATATCAATTTAAAAATCACTTAACTTTAACTAACTATACAAGTCATACTCCCATGGAATAATATTTTATTTCCTCTCTGAATAGGCTTATCTTTTTCGTAAATCATAAGCGAGACCTTTTATTGCAGTGTAAAGTTTACTTTAACAGTTCTTATAATCATAACATTTATTGATTGTAAATCACGTAATATTTTATAATACTTATTAATGTTAACTTAACCATCATCCTTTACTACCATTCATTAACTAACAGGTTACAACGAATCACACGAAGCGAGCGCATCTAACTCCCGTATGCACGCAGGCGTACCGCCAGCATTCGACGTGCGAGTACGAGTACAAAGACCGCCCGCACCACCGTCACCCATCTCGACTATTACCACTACTGAAGTTGATGGTGGAAGTATGAGGTATGTAAAATATTTTTAACGTTTGCTCATATTATATGTTATTTCTATTAATAAAGACTTTAAGAAGAAATAGTGGACCTAACTGACACCCCTATGGAACCCCTAACATTACCCATATAATATATGGTACTGCTTAATGTGACGTTGATATACAACCTATATATTATTATCTAACTAAGTTAATGAACACATTTGCGCTCTCGGTTTATGAAAATAAATGGCTGGGAAGGTCATACCTTCGATAATAGGAATGGCGATATTCTCCTTCTCCTTCTGATTTTGCTTCTATTTTATCGAGCAAAGCGAAGTTTAAATTGCACTTTGACTATTCTTCTGAAGATGTTTAATTACTCTATTTGCCGTTTTCATGTGTTGGTTGTATACATGTGTGTGTTTTATACAGGCAAACCGCAATGTTCGAAGAGCACGAGCGTCAAGAGTCGGTGCGTACAGTTTCTCCGGCAGCCTTGCCTCTACCAGCACGCGCGGCACACGCGATACCACCCGAACGGCCGCCGCGTCCACCGGCACTTTACACCGAGGTCAATCGCGAGAGACAGGTAAAATTTGACAATTACAGTTAGAACAGTTACAACTTAACTTACTATTGATGAAACCTTGCAAAAGTCATCTGACTGTCTGTCAAAGTCTTTTCATATTCAGTTAAAGATTGATTAATTATTTAGATTACTATCGAGATTATGATATGAGCTAATAAAGAGACAGTTATAAAAGACCACAGGCGGACACTTAAATTTTATTGATTTCAATCGATAAAGATTTCGTTGGTTATCTTTAACAAAATAAATATTAAAAACCTTCTTATGAAAATTTATTTCGCTTTCATTCATTTTTATTTATTGTAAAAGGGAAATATTTAATGTTTCTTAGCAGAAAACGTTAAAATTAAACGAATTACTATTTTTAATTGCAAAGTTCTTCCAACAATCACCTAACACATAATAATTGTGAGTTAACCTTTCATTATTTTTGTACTCAAATATTTTTAATAACATGAAATTAACCGCAACAAGTTTTGGATGTCTTTTAACAAAGTGCTGTAACTATTTGATAAAATTTGGTTTCTTTATCACTATGACTTCTATAATTTTATCATTACTTAATAAATCAGAAATAAAAATCAGTAATTTTATTAACAGTATCCACAGTATTCTTTCTTGAATCTGTCATCTTATTAACATTATCCATAATATGCACAATGAACAGGAATGGGCGCGACGTCCGCGCTCCATCGCCTCGCTCAACACCGAGATGACGGACACTCACTCCGTCACTGAAGTCACGGACAGATCGCACGCCAGAATGTTCCATATCAAGGTTTTACATACACACTGTGTTTTCATTCATATCCACTTTCTTTGGCGAAGGCTTTCGAAATATTGCAACTTCTACAGGTGCCGTTTGTGTAGTAAGCTGAGATCCTGCTCCCCTATTTTAATATTTTTGGCAGTTGCTAAACTGCGCTGCAACTGCAACTACATCAAGGGACATTAATAGATATAAATACATGTGAATACTTTTACATGTATCTATTAATGTCTCTTGATGTACTTATGTGTATTTTTTATGAAAAATACCAATTGCAACTGTCGCAAACCCACACATCATGTCTAGCAGCAGGCAGCCTTAAAATATCTATTGTACTTAAATCGAAACTTTTATTTTGAGCATATTTACCTTAATTAAGGAACAGTCAAGTTTAACGCGACAAAAATGCTGCCATTACTGTGATTTAATCTTTGATGCGACTGCTATGATTCGCTTACGCTTTTGAACTATTACCAGTTTAGACAGTAAAGCTTAGTTTACTAGATGGTTTTGGGGTCCTATAATTTTAATTCATTGTGTATTATAAAAGAAAATAGATTAATCAAGTAGCATTAGAAATAGCAGTAGTAAAATATTTTATTGCGCTTTTGTGCTCCAACTTTGCTTAAGCTATATATTAAAGAACAGATAATGGTAATTATTCTGCTTAGTCATGAACCCCGACGCCTTTTTTATGTATAAATTTATAGGGTTAATATATAACCTTTCTTGGTTCAGAAACCGGCACCGCCACCTCCAATAATGACAGAGCGTCTCCAAACCGAGGAACATGAAACTCTCATGGAAAGTTTGGAACCCATTTCAGAAGCACCTATTATGCCGGCACGGTAAGCAAACTTCATTGGTTCTTTTCGGAGAAAAAATTCATGAACAATAAATAACTCGATGTAGGAGGGACTCGATGTAAAAAAAATATATTGATAAAAAAAATATATAGATATATTAGGAACAAAACACGTACTCTAAATTGTTTTTATTTAGATTTGAATGAATAAATAAAAAAATGATCATGTTTGTACACCATATAAACATACAGAAAAATTGTAAAAAAATATTTAAGGAAAACTATACAATTTATTTGTAATTTTTATAGAGTAGGTTGATCAAGTTAAGGATTGCTAGAGATATCTATCATCCAACTTTTGAACTGTACCGTACCGAGTATAGTGAGATAAAATAACGTTTTGTGAATATCAAAATCAAGTGTAAGTCAATAAAAACTATTTTATTAATTTTAGCTTTAATGATAAGTTTAATAATTTCACTGTTTACAGAAAACCGGAAATAACCTCCCACATGGTAGATGACGTTTTCCTCCGAACAATCACCGAAAAGAAGACAATTGAAGACATCGAACGCCACAAACGTCTGGTAACCGAATACCGCCAGGTCCCGGCGCCACCGCCACAGTTTGACGTCACCATCCGCAACCATACATTACCTGAAGCACAATGGGAGAACTTCTCTGATATAAGTAGTGCTTCGGGCATGACTCTTACACCGAAGATGGAAAGAGTCCCGTTATCGCTGCCGCCACAAAAGTTCATTGGTAAGTTTTATAGTTCAAAGTTAGGTGCATCAAAATACTGCCTAATTCACTACTCCTCAACTAAAACAGTTTCACGTCACTCTAAGTGAGTGTACATAACTATAAATTACTTTAAACAGAAAGATATAAGAGAAGTTCTCTTACTGGCAAATGTAGTGTTTGTAGTTCCAGTTGCTTTAACTAAGTATGATCCCACAATTGAAATGTAAATTGTTTCTCAAAAATATGCTTGATTTTATAACATCCCACATTTCATCCTGCTATTTTCTGGGTTGTCATGGATTTATCATATCATTCTAATTTATAGGAAAAGGCGGTCCAGACCTATTCTCTCCAGAGTTAATCAAGCAGACGGGTTCAGTATACCAACCAACGATGTCTTCTGATCTTCCACTTTTGCCCGAGCTACCACCAGCGCGTAATCCATTATACAGAGAAGAAGATGATGAAGATGTGCCTGAACCAACACCAGCGCCACCTGTGCCGGTGAACTGGAGTGTGCTGACTAGGGTACTGAAGACAGAAGCTCAGGATGAGGTACATTACTATGTTTCTTTACTTCCACTCCTCTCAGAGTTAATCGTAGTGTATCAGTTACTTCAAACTACAAAGCAAATATCAAGTGATCCTAGATAGTAGATACTTTAGTATCTACCAAAACAGAAAATGTAATAAGATGAACAGTAGTTTTTGATTACATATCTTTCTCACTGGCCCGGATTTACAACTATTTTTTCTTTATTTCTATAAAATAAACTTAAAAGTACTATTTTTTTCTTAGTTTTCTTTTTTTATCTGTATTGCGCCTTTTGATCTTTAGTTTATATCAAAAGTTTTCATCATTTTTTGAAGCCGTATGACCGCTGCAATTTAAAAAAACCACAGTAAGGAATATTTTTTTTAGTGAAAAATGAGATTATGAGGCGTGTTAGCTTGGAGAACTAATTATGACTCAATTTTGAGATATGAGGAAACTGGTTGCAATGTATTAGTAAATCATCATCATCAACTAATTACCAGGGCACGGTCTGCACTCAGAATGAGAAGGGTTTAGGCCCTAGTCCACCAAGCTGGCCAAGTGCTGATTGGTAGACTTGGTAGCCCTTTTAAACTTTATGGAGAGCTCCCAGGGCATACAGGTTTCCTCGCGATGTTTTCCTTCGCCGTTAAAGCAAGCGATGTTTAATTTCTCAAACCAAATGAACACAGCTCCGGAAAGTGCACGCGATAGAATGCCACGTGCCGAAGTCAGCTTGGTCCTTCCAAGAGAGAGGCTGAATTCTTGAATAAGTACATCAGGTGTGATTACTTCAAGCATTTCTGGGGTCGTGTTGTCAACTTTTGCTCTAGTAAACATTTTTCCTTTATCAGGTGCTGTCAGAAACCGAGCGTTCATACCGTTTAACCCGGGAGGAGCGTCTCCGTTGGCGTGAACTGATCACCCATGAAAGCACATTACGGCGGGAGCTGGCGCGTTCTTCAACTCGGGAAGAGTTTAGTAGAGTAGCGCATGACCATCGCTTTGCTCCGTTGTACACCCCTCCAAAATGGGAGGTCATAATACGTATATTGGCACCACCTCCAGATAAACCCAAGGTAAGACAAATGTTTAACGGAATATACTCGGATATTTATATTCTAAAGAAGATTTTTGCTCCCCATTGCCCTCTTTTATTATTATGAACAAATAAAATAAACCAGAAGTTTTAAGTCTCTCATATAAAAGATAATGTTATAAGTTTGACCGCTGAGTGTTTTAGTCCGTCTGTCGGTAAATTTTTATTATTATCCATAATATCTGTGGCCACTATGTGCAAATATCAGAAGTGGGATGAGAAATTTAATTTTGCGTCTCTATTATTGTCCCTTTAACTCAGGTTATAATACTTTTATATATTGGGATACAAATTTGGTTGGTTATATGGTATATATTGCTAACAAACAATCATCATAGATGAGAAGGATAGTCACCTGTTAGAATGAGAAGGTCTTAGGCCATACGGTAGACTTCACACAGTTTTCAGTACATTATTGAGAACTCTAAGCATGAAGTTTTCCTTCACCGTTATAACGATTGCTATTATTAATTCCTTTAATTAAAAACGCACATAACTCCGAAAAGTTGGAGGTGCGTTGAGGATCAAACTGGGTCCTCTAACATGCAATAAAACCGCTAAATTTCAACCTAACTTTCTTTATTGCTAGTATTTCTGATAGTTTCTGTGTCTTACTATTCTGTGTGATTCCATTCATGCATTTTTTATACCAGTGGTTGCTTAGTGGTCAAATTTCAACCATAATAAAATTTCAAATATAAGTTTGAACATTATTAATGTTCTTTTGTCAAAGATTATACTTCTTTAATCACAGATTTCACCAAGGCTACATTAAATTCATTTATAAATGTAGGCCTAGTTTATAAGCACTTTTGAAACGTCAAGTCAGTCTGTGTGTAGTAACTCTACCACCGGTTCGGAAGGCAGATTCTAACGAGAAGAGCCGGCAAGAAACTCAGCAGATTGCTCTTATTCAACATCATTTCACAGTTTCACAATCTTTAGAATTGTCTATCTCGTGAAAGATGAGAGCGGACCCCGCTTCTAAACAGCCTTGTTGTTAAGAAATTCATCAATCGGACAATAACCACGATTTATGGAACGTGTTTTAAACCCATTGTTAAACTTAGGCTTTGGTAGGTCCAAAATTATCCTGGAATCATATCATAAAAGCATATACTTATGCCCCACAATGACTTCTGCACCTTTCGCAGACGATATACAGATGTGACTAAAAGCCCATTTCGAGTAGTTTCAAGTTGTTGAAAAAATGTATATATATGTGTGGGTGTGTCAAATACTAGTATTTGTGTGTAACGTCTTTTTATATAACTATAAGTGTTTGAAGTTCAAACTCCTCCATACGCGCAATTTTCGTAAAAAGGGTTACAGTGCTCGCTTCACATCTTTATATATATATTTCTCGTGTGCGTGTGTATGTCACTGAACTCCTCCTAAACGGCTGGATCGATTTCAGTGAATTTTTTGGTATGCTTTTGGGTGGCACCCTGGATGGTTTAGATGCACAAATCAGCCCGACAGATGGCGCTGGGGTCCGCTAGTATAAATATATAAATAGAGGTAGTTGGCGGGTAGCGAAAGCAGCCGCACGTTTAGCACAAAATCAGGTTATGCGAGTTATCTGAGAGCTCACCAGCGACGCTCTCAGCCGGAATCCGAAACAGTCGCTGTGACCGAATACGGTTAGAATTGATTGATTGATAAATGTTTACAGAACCGCTATCGCAAGAAGTCAGAATGGGAGTCACGTTCGCGTCGCAGCTCGTTACCAACGCTTTACGAATACGACAGCGATGCGACGTCCTTGCGCGAACCGCAACGCTCCAGGCGTTCTTCCTACCGCAGCGACCACGTAGATATGAGGTGAGTTCTGGTATTCAATTAGATTGGAGTCTTCTACGAGTATCTACATTATTCCCTCAAAACTGTAGTTGAAATATAATTCTTCCAATTTTTAGGTAAATATTTGATGACCTCCTTAGCGCAGCGGGGAGCGGTGTGGTTTTAAGTGGGTGGTCCCGGGCTCGGGACTTTGACAATTTATGATTTCAGTATTTTCACTAATTTGGTCTGGTCTGGCTACTGCCGTGGCCAGTGGCGTGCATCGGGAGTATGCACAGGGTATGCAGATGATATTAAATGGAGAAAACCTCCAGTACGAGTTATAAAAAACGTAAGGATAGGCATTGTAAGAGTTATTTACATATAATTGTAAAAAGCCTATTGGAAATTTTCTTCATTTTGTTTCATCTGCATACCCTGTATGCACGCCACTGGCCGTGGCTACCACCTGTGGTTACCACCCGTCCGACAAAGACGAGCCCGCCAAAAAGGTTAGCCCGTTACCAACTTAGACTGCATCATCACTTACCAGCCGGTGAGATTGCAGCGATGGGCGTGTCATCATCGTCATCATTATCACTTCAACCGATTGAAGTCCACTGCTGGACATAGGTCTTTTGTAGGGAGTTCCAAAATCCACGGTCCGCTGGAAGCAAGGGCTTGTAGTAGAATCTTTCTATATATATAAAAGAGGAAGTGTGTGGGTATGTTCCGTATAGGCTCCGAAACGGCTGGCCGATTTCAATGAAAATTTCAGGGAATCTCCGGATTGACCTGGCGAGTAATGCTGTAAAGTTTGGTGACGATCGGGGCACTCCTATTTTTGAACTGTCAAACTGTCAAATACAGCTTTTATTTACTATGATGATATTCTCTTGTTGGGTGTACATGGGTGTAGATAATGATCTTCACCCGCTCGAGAAGAGAATAGAAGAGAATGAATACGGAGAGAAATAAATGATTTAATATATGTATTATGAGACTTCAATTAAAGATTTAATGATGCAAGTTTATTGTTTAAATAAAATAAAAAATCTAGCCCGGCGAAGCGTACACGTCGCGTAGCGTAGGTACTATTCACGTGTCGCACTTGTAATTTCATTAGGGTTGTCATAAGTAAACACTTGAAGTTTGTACGGAAAAATAAATATGGTCCTTTTGATTTTATATTTTTACAGGGTGATTCCTTATGAAATATAGATACGCACGCTTCAACAGTATTTCGTAATTCGGTTACACGTTATATACAAATAAAAATATGCATCAAGAGAGTACGGTACAGAGAAATGGTGAATATAATAATAGGAAAAAAAAATGCTATTCATATTTTAAATTTGTTATCCTATTTTTGTATTTTGCATTGTATCGTATGTCCAGGTCGATGTCAGAGATGATGGTAGACTACGCTCGGGAGCAAGCGGACACTCACTCGGAGGTGTCAGCGGGCACTTTACTTGGAAGATACTACGATGACGACAGTGACTCCGAACATCCATACAACCAGAATCCGTAAGTAACTACTTAGACAATGAAGTGACATAACGGTTTTAAGTGGTGATAGCTCAGTGTTTAGAGCTTTGGTCTTCTTACCGGTGAGACCGACTTTATTTTCCGGCACGCGACAGATTGCCGATTTTCGGATAATGTTCCCAAAGGCGTCTGGAGTCAACCAATACGCAAAGGATCAACGTAATGAACATTAACCCGTCTTAATATTTACTTTAAATTCTTTTTATTAGTTTTTTTTACCTAAACTTGGAGTATTAAATTCGATGGGAGTATTTTACGAGTATCTACGGTATTCCCTCAAAACTGCAATTATATTATAATTCTTCCAATTTGTAGGTAAATATGTTACGACCTCCCTGGCGCAGGGGTTAGCGGTGTGGTTTTAAGTGGGAGGTCCCTGGTACGATAACCGCCACACACTTAATTATTTATTTTTATTAGTGTTTTAACCTATACTTCGAGGAATTATGAATTTAATAATATTTTTATCAATCTTTATTTCTTTTTTTTTTTAAATTTAAAATGCCGATGAACCCACAGAATTTGATCCCGCGACTCAATCAAATTAATGAAAGCAATCGCGGCCTGAGCGCACCAATTAATCTACGGCTCTACAGAACCCGGCTTTCGGCTACTACCGCCGATGCCGAAATTAGTATTTATATTGTTCTTATAGCGACTGTAGCGCCATCTAGTAGGAAACATTTCCGTTTCGATTTATTTTTTCAAAGTTCTATAGTACCACGATCAACGTTTGGAACAAGAGATGACGACACATTGCATTTTTATAATAATAAAAACAAAAAAAACAAACAAAAACATTGTCGTTTATAATTTTACGAAATATGATTTATTAAATATTTATAGATCCTGGCGACACTCGCTACATCGTTCCGTGAGTCAACCGTCACTGGCGCGTTCCTCAAATGAAATGATGGAGCAATGGACCGCGCCCGAAGGAGATATTACCCCTACCCCTGGACGCAGACTAAGAGGTATTTAAGTTAAATAAGCTTCACGACCAGGGCATCCCGGATAGAATCTTGCACCTGCTAAGAGACTATCTGAGCTATCGCACCTTCCGTTACCAGATAGATGGTACCTCGCATCATATCCCGCCCCCAAAAAGCCATCGAGTGCTTAGGCGCTTGGGCTGGCCAATGGAGGATAGAGGTGAATCCGGATAAAAGCACATTAGTGCTTTCCGGTCGAGCCTGCCCTGAGCTCGGGGACAATAGGGACCTTTACTCATTAATACCGTGGCAAAAGACCCAAGTCCCCAAGTTACACCGAAGTACTTGGCTGTACTTGGGTGTAACTTTAGACAGTCGCTTTAACTTCGCAGATCACACTAGCGCAGCCCGCATGTTTCCATAATTGCGTAATGGTGATAACTTCGTTCGACAACTTAAACCTAAAGCCACGACGGTTCCAAACGGGCCCTGGTCTAAGAACAGCTCAGAACAAACTTAACCGGATTTTTTTTGTTATCACCATCTGACAGTCAATTAATGCTATGAAGTTAGAGCAGTTCACACCTAAGCTTTTTTATCGTTTACGTAATCCTTAATATTATAATAGGATTTTTCTATAAGGTTACGTTTTATAAAAACTTTGAACTTGTTGAAAGACATCTCAAATATTTCATTCGGTACTTTGTTATGAAATAATATTGAATGAATTATGAATTTTATGTAGGTAAACAAAACTGGCTGATAGTTTTCTGGTATCTTTTATTTAACCCTGTTATGTATATCATTACAGGTGCTCAAGGACTGTCGACATTCACATCGTCCGAAGTACGTACGTTCCAAGCCTCGAGGGAATGGAGGGAATAAATTTCATTACTTATACTTGCATACATACAGAGACAAGAATTATTAAACTGGCAAATCGCAATAAAGAACCTTATTTGTAGACGATGAAATTCTCAACCGTATTCAACGAATCGTTATAGAAGAAAAAAAAATAGGATAAAGTACCGTAAATCCAATTGTAACGAAAATTTGACTTTTTTCCTTATTTGTAAATCAATGTTAACTCTCAACAATTTGGTCATTACTATAAGGTTTATCCACCCCTTTTTTATCTGCTATGTGCGAATTAGGTTTTTTTTATAAATTTAATGCCCGTTTCAACTACACCTAGGAATCGCTTTAATGGTGCGCCTGGTTATATAGGTGATTCCTAGATAAAAAAAAAACGTTTTACGGACTAATATGTGATATCTAACTACGTTTGGCGTCTCAAGTTACGACACCGATTGTTAAAACTTAGGTGAGTCCCCTAATCTGACATTTCTTCTAAGCCTGTCTCCGTAATAAGTTGGCCTGAGCCGTCCGTTGTACGCGTTAAACAAATTAACTTGACAGATTAAAAAAAACGTTTTTGTTTTAATTACCTTAAATCCATACGAAATAAAACTATGATAATACAAACACAAAATGCTACACCTTCCGGCAAGAACCATAAACAAGTTTGTTTATATGAGTTGGCTAGTGAAAATCGATTAATGAAAAGTAAATATATGCCTAGGAATCTTCTTTGATTAGGCGCTATTTACTAAGATATTGCCTTGTTTGTCGTTAGTTAAAACGGGCATAACTCTCTGCGTAACCTTACTCAGAGAGTTATAAAAGTTTGCTCCATATCAAGAGTACGCATACGCATTTATAGAATCTCAGTGAATGTCTTTAAGACATCGCCCAAGGTGAGAAGAAATATTTAACGGAAAAATCTGAGTAATACAAAAAATTTTGAGTGGTTTTCGCAATTTACAAATCTTCAATTTACAATTTACAAATCTATCTTTAATAGCAAAAGTGATAACTACACTGCCTTTTTGTTATCCTAATCTAAGTGAAAGATAGTTCTTATTATTTTCTTATCGATGTTAATTATATATGTTTACAAAATATATTAAAAGGATTGTCGATATATTGTATGAAGTCAAAAAGGTAACAAATAGTTATTAAATTATGTAGAATTGTGAGTGAAAATGTACTTAAAATCTTGTCATATTGATTAAGTCCGTCCATTTTATTAAATATTTAAGCGAAATGTATACATGAAATCTATAAATAAAAAAAGGTAGCCATCTTATTTTTATGTCTTGAGCCATCGTCCGAGGATTTAAAAGTTTATCAATACAAATTGCTAGTAAGGTGCGATGCACATTTTCACAAAAGCTGTGCAATTAAAATATTACAGGATACTTAGATATTGAGAAAATTTTAAGTTTTCAGCCATAAGTACCTGGTAGTAAAGTCTCTTTTACTTACAAATGTATTGTGAAAATTGATTATGATATAAACTCTCAGCGGTGATCAAATCTCACCTACGGCTTTAGGTTACGATTGGCACTTCAACATAAAATATCAACTTGATATCTTAAATAATTACTAATTAAAGTACTTAAACAATTATTACCAACAAATTACTTAGGAATAAAATACTTGCAAGCTTTTAAAAAAAAATAAGCAATGCAGGTCAAAAACAATTTTTACCTAAATTCCTAGAATTAGGTTTAAATATTATTTGTGTTAAAGATATGTGATATACTTGCACATTCTAAAGCCATTACATTTCTTCCAATAATTTAGTATTAAGTAGATAAGACAATCTTAATTAATCTAATAAATGTCCCATTGTTAGGAACTGGCTTCCCCACTCATAGTAGAGAGATATATAGAGTTCAGACGCAACACCTTGCTCAAACGCGGGATTGCGGGTAGTGTTCTAATAATATTTTTGGTTCAAATTATTAATAATAAATGATTTTGACCATTGGTGTTTTTATGTCTACGTTGTATTAAAATTAACATTGTGCCAAAATTTAATTTTCTTAATAGTCTATCTAATAGAACGCTTGCTTCAAAATAAAAATACTGCACTACAACGGTGAATCTACACAAATGAAATTTTATTGGTAGACGCGAAATATTTTAGCCAATCATAACGCAACAAATTTATATAATTTACGCGCGAAATATTCTGGTTTGCTAATTGGCTATAGCGTAATAATTAGTCTGCCAGCCTGAGTTGCTGTTGTATTTCAAACATAAACGTAAAACAACAAGGTCTATATTTCATCGGTGTTCTACATTATTGTGATTCGGCATTAGATTCCTCCTTTTTGCACTAAAGAGTATTTTTAATGTGAATTAATAATTTTATGTGGTAATACTATACACTACTTTTCTTATACTGCCAGTGGTATGTTTTTTTTTAAAATAATTTAGTTGTAAATATATTGACCTATGGATTGTAAAAAACCTAGCGGCTGAGGCAAGGCGTGGATGATGTTTTCTATAAAGTATATGAGTTAAATTGTACTAAGAAAAATACGCGTAAGCATGTTTTAAATCACCCTTAACAAATTTTATAAATAACATCGAGTTTATTAGGACATTATTCGACATGTTTGTTGTTACATCAATGATACGTTTACAAGACGTTTTCGATTGGTCTCCTAAAACTGAGTTAGAGTTGCAGTTTTTGTCAATACAACATTGACAGTTTTCGTTTTGCTCCTTTTGACCATAATAACGCAACCAATTTTTAACTTAAAATGTTTTTTTTTTCTTGTGTCTGTTATTATTATATTTTTTACTTTAATTTATATTTCTTGAAGTAAAGCTACACATCGTAGGTAATAACATTTGCAGATGTGAAGACTGTCGCAGCAATACATTATTTGCAATTTTGACATACCCTACTCGTGTAAGTGTCGCTTAAGGCATTTATGTAAACCAAATCAGCGGTGTATTTTTAATTTTTATAGACCACTGAACGTTACAATTTGACATCTCAAAAAGATTAACGTAACATGCCATGACACTATTTAATAATAATACAGTTAACGATAGTGTTCACTTTACAGATAAGTTGGTAAAACTTTAGTAGGTTAAATGTAATTGTGTATGATGATTATTAATATAATAAATTAGATCTTTGAAGATCTTTTGAGTGAATTCTTTTTTGATATAAATACATTTTCCTTGCCTCCGTTGCTATGTACGCGTGGGATTTTGGGCGATGGGGTGTTGTATAGTGCTCAATGTGAATGTTTACTATAGACAATAAATACATTTTAAAATAGTTTAATAATATTTTTTAACAATTCACTTGCAACAATTTTTTTTTAAATTTTGTTTTTTTAACTTTAAAAATTGTAAGACGTAGTGCTTGTATCCTCTTTGATTATACTATAAAATTAAAAATAACTGTATAAAATATATGATAATATAAACATCTGAATATTAATTAAAAATTGATAGTGGTGCTAAGAACAACATTAATATTATAATAACAAAGCTATATTTACATACTGATAAATAAATTGTATTTTGATAATTTTTAAATCAATATACGTGCCTTAACAATTTTATGATGTTTTTATTTCTATTATATTTATATTTTACAAAAAAAAAAAAAAACATTGTTGTTGTTGTTTCCCATCTGCACGGCTAGCACGGACAGGAGATAGAAATCATATCACCCGATTATAATATGTCAGGACAAGGGACAAAATTAACGTGTCCACCTACAATAGCACAACAACAGGGAGTAGGAGAAATATACCTCCAGTTATTACCACAGGTATATTTGAAAAGTTAATAAAGATGTGAGAGAAGATAAAATTTTCTCCTTTCAATGTGGAGGATGGTTGTTTTATTAAACCCTCTATCGGTCTCTACGCACCATAAAACTGAGCCCGACTTTTCCCTCTAAGTTTATAATTATGATTTTCTTTACACTGCGCTTATCTATCCAAGTCATTAATAGGTATGTGTAAGCATCCAAAAGTGAAATTCAATAAAAAAAACTACAAACATGATAAAATTAACTATTTGCTTACAAACAAAATATCAAAGCAAAAATAAAATACCAAATCACACAAAAAAAACTCCGAACAAATCAAAATAACAATAATGCATTGCTTTTTTATTTCGATTTGACGTTTAAATCACACGTCAAATCGAAAAAAAAAGCAACACGCATTAAAAAGCAATTGATTTGAGTTATAGATAATAAATACACTGATACCTGAAATGAGTAATTCTATCATTATTGTGCGTACTTTATAAACCTAGACGCAGCAGTCAACAAAACAATATCACGATGTATATATAATATACAATCAACAGTTTACCTGTGAATTACCGAAAATAAGAACTATTACAACTTATTAGTAAATTTTGAAATGCCAACTGAATACCCAATCTCTTGCATATAACATGAAACGTGTAGCAGAATTACGAAATAATATTGAATACTATTAAATCACCCTATAAAAATATTCAATCAAAAAAAGCATATTTATTTTCCCTTATGACAACCTTATTGAAGGTAAAAGACCGACACGCGCATAGTACCTACGGTACGCCCCGCGTATTTAATTAATTGACAGGAATTTCTTTCACCAAAAAGTATGGCAGTGGTTTACAAAAATATATTTCCGGTTTCACAAATCTCAGAGGCAGTACATAACGTACCTCTAAAGCTTGTGAAGTATTATTTTGGTTTTCAACTACACTTTGTATAATCACGAAGGTTAAATGAAAGATAAGCAATCCATTTATTATGTTTATTTGCGACATTGAAAATGAGAGATATACAAAGATTATTCTTAACACTGTAGCACATGGGCCCACAATAAACTAATAATATTGATTTTAAAAATAATAAATTCGATTCACTTCAAAAAACTTCCAATTATTATAATCTAAAAGATAATTTACACGAAAAGATTTTTAATTTTTAAATCTCAAGAATAAACTTGAAATATAAGGTTACTTTTGAGTTACCAAGTTGAAATAGTCAACTAGTTAAATATTACTTTTAAATTTATCTTTCACGTTAAGTTAACCACCAAAAAATTAAATGACATCAATATTTTATTAAATTTAACAAATATCTATTTAACAATGAAGTGTATGAAATACATTTGATTCTCAATAGTCAACAGCGTTACAAGAAAGTTGCTAAAACTAGGTACAATATACAAAGATCAAGCCTTTTTAAAAAAAGCTTATTCTACTACCTTTTAAGTAGGTACTTACTATATGTACATCTACTTAAGAGAAACTTTAAACCGCTTCTTTCAAAGTTTTATACACCATAATAAGCATATTAGGCCTTATAGATTTTCTATCTAAAACAGTTCCTATTTCAACCACATTTGGTTTCTATCTACGATATGAAGTTCTGTCGACAGGTCCCTTTCGTCAATATTTTGGCAAATCCATTCAAATCAGGCAAATTTTGGCATCCTAACTATTCTTTGCTCTATACTTTATTCAACACATTCGTTGCTCCAAAATCATCTACTCCATTAAAATCTCAGTCAGTGAAAATAAAAACTACTCACGTAACTTCACCTGGTCCATTTTATAAGTGAACACTGTCACTGTCTACATTAAAACGAGTTCTATAAACTTCTTCTCTCTAATTTGAAGTACACCACGATGAACACTTACACGTTTTTTAGTTTTAAAAGTCTATGTTTTTTTTTAAGTCTCTCTATATTTGGCTGATGGAGCCACAAGATTGACGTCTTCTGGTCACTTGTTTCCAGAAACGTTTCTCGAAATGTTTTTCCTGTAAGAATGTTATGTTAGACATAATCATAAAAGTACAACTTAACAAACATTATCATAATAACAAAAACGATCGTATAGCTTTATCAAAAATGGCTAAATATTACTAATTTATATAGTGCTTTAAACAGTGTCGTGTCCTTTTATTCCTAAAGAAGTCGTTTGAAATGCATTTCATTTTAAATATTGCCTTAGTGTTAAAATATTTATTTGTGAAGAACGAAAATGTGAAACTAAATTGCACTGTAATTAAATAGAATAAAACTACTTAAAACAGGAAGGGAAGCACAGAAGCGGGGCGAATGAAAAGCTGAATGGATTTTGTTAAAAATATATTTTAAAACACTCCATCAAAATGGACAGATCAGTTCGATTAAAACAGAAACGAGAAATCTAACATTCTTACAAGCTGGATTTAAACACTAGATAATAAGCAAGAAAAATTGACAAGAGCTCTTAATACGAAGATTCTTAGATATAACACTAGCCACCAATAGAATTAGATTATTACAATGAAAGCTGACGGATAATTTTGAAGAAACACGTAATCAAGTTTCGTATAATTAATTTAACAATATTTTTTATATTTAAATGTAAAAGGCAATTTTATTGGCCGTTTCAACGTTATCTCCCTACATTATAATCTATGGCCGTATTTAAATGGATCCCATAATCGGGCTATAACAAACGTGACACACCTTGTGTGATCTATACAGAACACAGTGTTCAAGTATTACAAGATTTTAAAAACCTGCAAACCCAAAAATTTGGTTCTTCTATATTATTTATTTATAGCCACGACCATTATTTATTCTACAATTTACATTAGTTTAAATCCAGCTCTATTTAAAATAGCTGTTATCGACTGCATTACATTATTACATCTATTATTATCATCAAGGTTGTTTTCCGAAAGAAGGTCATGATTTAGTTTAATCATGAGTTTTAAATACGTACTAGGTATATAATATATGTTGGTAAATATTTAAGTAAATCAAGTACTTTATTGGTTGTACACAAATCTCTAAAGTGTTAGGTTAAAGTAGCGGTTTTGAATTTGGAATGTTACCTATTGAAAAGCCGTTAGACCTGACAATTTAGTTCATAGATTTGCTTACAAACTAATTAGCAGCAAATCGTATTACAAATTTAAAACGCGGCAACGAGTAATTAATAAATCGTACGCTCATAGATTTGAAAAGCCATATACGTACTATTGTTTACTTGATGCCCTTGCCTTACCTATCAATTCAGACAATCAGGTAAACTTACTAAGCGATTATTTAGAATCTTAAAACGCCCTAAATCTGGCAAATGACCTAAACCTACCAAATGCAGTCGCTAACAGTTATGTCACAGGCGTTGGCTTAGCTAGACAGATGACCATTGCCCGTATCATCATAGATAGATGAACAGCATTATAGATTCAAATGGTTTTATTAATATTAATAACGGTAATTTTACAGAAAAACGTTAGGCCTTAAGAAACTCTAGCTTTACCAATCTCAGATTACAGATTAAGATAGATGAAGCTTAAATCATGAAATTTGATGTATTGTAATCGTGATATTTTGGGTTTTCAAGTGAAGTTTTGTGTGCGTGAAGAAAATTGGAATTTAACATGTGTCACTAAATTTTAAGAAAATGGCTTTGTACGCAGTTGTGTGTGATTCCGTGAAATGAGTTCAGTTGAATCGTCAAGACAATTTTAGGAAAAGTACAGGAACTATTCTTCCAAATTGCGATTAAAGATCGCTGTCCTAACGATTGTGAGGACATCTTTAATAACAACACGAACAACCATTATCGATTGAAGCAGTGTAGGTGTACAGATTTTCCAAACGATCATTCTATCTTTGTCTGTAATTCAACACAAACCGAGTATAAAACTGCGACAACATTCTGGAGCACTTATTTACTAAAATACCGTGGTCAAGGCTGTTAATCATGTGCCGGAAGAGTTTTTCTTCCTTGAACATTGTCGCAGTTGGTCGCTCGGTCTGCGCTGGAAGTAAATCGCCAATGGAAACATGAAGCTCGTGCGTGCTCAGACATGGCCATTGACAAAGCAAATCTTGTAATATCCGTTGTTGCTCACAGTGCTTCGGCGGGGGGAAAACGGCCGAGCGTTCAGCAGGAAAGGCTCGCGGTGAGGGCTATCGGAGGAAGCTCGGCGGCGGAGGAATCCCAATCTGTATTAATTTGAAGGGTATAGTTAATAATATAATTGATGTGACCAACTGACAGATGTCAGGACCGCAATCTTTTAGTGACCGGATCGTAAATTTGTATGATATATTTGTTAAGAAGAAGTTGCAAACAATTTAATGAATTATTTTCCGAAATAGACATTTTTCATCTCTTCTCCCCAAATACTAGCTTTAAAGGATATATTATCGAGAACTATCTAGCTTACGTTGCCACTGCTAGTCGGTTATTTACATGGTTTTGTTTAATAAGTTATGTTATAATCTATTTTTTAGTTATTGCTTACCAAGTGCAGTTCAATATAACGTAAGTAATTGGCAAGCTACTTACATCTTCCCGTTCTGGCATTGAGAGCGCGTCCGCGAACGCATCGTCAGAGCTTCCGCTCGTGCCAGTTGCTCCATCTCCATAAGTTTCGGTTCGGTTTCTGGAGCTGTATTAAGAATTTAAACGTCAAGAAAAAAACTTTTATTACGTGTATAAATAACTTACGTTTTTAAAACGTAAGTATATCATCATAATATTGCTGTATTGTATTCGGTAAAAAAATACTCGAAGTTGAATGCTATTTAATACGAATCATCGGCCATATAATATGTGATTTGAGTCGCTGGAGACAAGCGGCCCAGGACAGTGGATTATGGAACTCTCTACAAAAGACTTATTTTCTCCAGCTTTAAACTTCAATCGGTTGAAGTGATGATGATGATTTCCAGCTCACAATAATGCACGGGTCTCCTCACTCAATGAGGAGGGTGTCCACCTTAGCGAACATTATTGAGAACTTCCAGGAATGCCGATTTCCTGAATTGATATTTAATTGCGAAACGTCAGAGGTAAGTTCCAGAGAAAGAATTAAGCCGAAAAAAAGAGAAGCCGAAGTGTAGCACATAGCTATCTCCGCTTGTATAAGACATTTTAAGTTCGAAAGTCACAAACTAACAGACTTCGATCAGTGCGTTTTAACAGTAATGACCTTCGTTGCTGAGACCGGGACACTGACAGTGAGATTAATCTTTAAGTAACTCAGCGTACTAAAGTGACCGATGTCGCTCTTAGTGCTAGCAAGCTGAACTGGTAGCGGGCTGGCTACGTTTTTCGGGAGTTGCCTGTTTGGCGTTGGAGCCGAAAGGACCTCGAGTTAAGACCACGACAAGCAGATGGCATGCCACGACATTATAGAGCGATGACTTACGGACAGTGGCAGGTATCCACTAAATCCAAAGGCTTGAGGGTAAAAGTAAAAGAGACCAATGACCAGTTGTGGATACACATTGGCTGATAACGATGCTAATGAAGACTCACCTTTCCAAGCATATACAGAACTGCGCGAAGTAGTATGAGGGGCGGTGCGGCACAGTGTGACCGCGTCCGCGCTCGCCACGCGTCGCACCAGCGACCGTTGGCACGCTGCGCGAAACGACCAATGGTCGCGCGCGCCACCCTGGTGGAATACAAAACGTTCGTGTATCCCTGGGTAAGTAGTT
Source organism: Pararge aegeria (assembly GCF_905163445.1). Lineage (NCBI taxonomy): Eukaryota > Metazoa > Arthropoda > Insecta > Lepidoptera > Nymphalidae > Pararge > Pararge aegeria. The sequence continues at coordinate 2,771,251 of NC_053183.1, forward strand.
TTTCCTAGTAACATCGTACTGGGCACAAGCCTTATTCTTCTTTGGGTTAATGGCTTTTTGTCATGCCTGCACGAGGGCACAAGTCTCCTCTGTCATTGAAAAGAGGATTTAAGGCATAGCCTACCACACTGCTCCACTGCGGCTTGGTGGGCTTCAACGACTATCATCACAAGCATATCGTGCTCTTATAGGATCCTCCTAACTCTTAAGTGGCGGGAGGAAGCCTTCTACTTACCCACGGATAATAATTATAAGCAATAGACTGTCTGACCGTTCACAAATGAGGGCTTACATTTTCTTCTTCGTTGAAGTGATATATGAGTGTCTTTGGAACTAATGATGTAGTATTTTTAGTAACTCAAATTCAAGGTTTTTGAACACTCTTATTACAGCTTCACAACATCGACGCAAAAATGGCCCCAATCAAATTGAAATAAACAAAACAGCATATTATAGCGGTAATAGTTCTGTGGTGGCGTTTAAACTTCAAACAGCTTTGACTATTATTTTGCTCTTATTTTTACTATTTCTACTCTTATTTTAAATTTTTTCAACAGAAGCGAGAACGCAAACGCAAAAGCCTGTATTACTGAATAGGTGACCTGACCAATAAATATTATATTGTGAAGTTGTTTTTGATATAAATATCTCTAGAGACATTCACATCAGCCAACTTAAAAAAGCGGCTGCGCTGGCAAATGTAAAAATTCAAAATTAAATCTACATAGCATATGAATGAATGGATTATAACATCTTTCTAGGATTTATTCTTTTTTAAAAATCCTATGATATTCCTATAGCCGCATTAGATGTTTATAATTAAAAAGATGCTCTCTCTCTCACTCACCCATGCCACTTCCTGTTCCGCCAATATGTCCTTCCCCTGGTCGAGTGCCAGCCGCATTTCCGCACGGGGACTGAGCCGCTCCGGAGACGCTGGGCGAATCTCCTCCCGCGAAGACTCTGGTACTGGTGGTGGCTCTGAAGCTAAAAAATATATGTTAGCCTACAACAAACTTAGCCGGGTGTTTTTTCTTCGTTATCACCATCTCAGGTTGTCATTTAAAATTATTATAAGAGCAACCTGATCTGAGCAATAATAATAGAAGAGATGAGATGAGACCTTCTTACAGGTACTGATTCGGATCCGATACATTAAACTCTCATAGCGTTTCTTTAAAGAAACTTCCTCATCATCAACAGCCTATACCGGTCCGCTGCTGGACTAAAGGCCCATAATCACCACGCTGGACAGACGGATTGGTGATCGCAGTAGATGAAAGCAGTAGTAAAAGTGGACGCTGCTGCCCGTTTTCCGTAATATTCCTTCAGTCGACTCGTACGACACCCGCGGGAAGAGGAGGGTTTATGGCAACTGTATTCTGATCACCACACGGCATACTTACTCATCTTATAGAGTCTTGCACACCTTCAGCAAAATATTTATATGAAGGTAAAATTAACAAGAAGTTTGGTACTTTGTCACCATACGTATACACATGAGGTTTTTACCTGGTGACAGCTGATGTAGGGGTGTGGGGTTGTGGATAGTGGTGCGTTCGAGTGTGGAGGGCGTGCTGGCTGAACTGGCTGAGCCCCGCCGACCGCCGCCAACAGATGCTCGTTCCACACACTCTTTTGAAACTGGTTACAAAAACAAAGTTACTTATAGTTCAAAGCTGAGTATACCAAACTTTGTTAACGTAAAGGTGTAAAAAACTAATTCGGGTTTAATAAAATAATTCTAAAAAGCTTCTTTGAAATTTCAGGGGACGTAAAATACATTCATCTATTTCTGGGTGAAATCTTAACTAGCTGGAATATTTGTATGAAAGCAAAGGAGTATTTTTTTAAATAATAAATTATCTTAGATGATTATTTGGTATTATTCACGTCACAAATATTGAGGTTACTATGCGATGGTAAGGAGTAGAATATTTTTTTAGATATGTTTTTTTTAATTATTTTACTTTGTAATGCTCTAAATCGATAAAATTACTATTATTGTAATAAAAGAAAAAACAGAAATCTCAGTTTCGCATTTTAATATAATATTAGGGTTTCAATGAAATGCGCATCATTCCAAGACAAAAGTTCTTAGTAGGTCCCCGAATTTTATCAAAATAAGTTCAGCAATTCAACCACAAAGAGGAGTGTTGAGCACCAATATAGTTCTTCGGTTCCCAAATGATACCGTCATATAAAATCTTTTTTATTTTGAATCTAAACATTATAATATTGTCACTAGATTTGTGATTTTCATACCAGATTGTAAGGGCATCGAAGGTGCCTCGTTGGTGGGAGTCCGATCTGGACTCAGCTCTGACGCGACGCCACCAGTGTGCTCCTCTCCAAGGCCCTCGGGCTCCGCGTCGCACACACCGTCCTCTGCTTCTGCGGAACAGTCTGCCTTAAGATCACTGACATCAAATTCATTTTCACTTGTTATTTGAGTAGGTATTGCTTGTACGTGTTAATTCGAATCTTCAGATTCTGTTGTAAAAATAAAAGTGAGAAAGGAACCCAAAAAACTGAAATGAATACCGCCTTTTCAATGTTAATGAAGTAACTTCTAGCCTTCTTGCAACTATAATCTATAAAATGAAGCTATCCGTACTCAGTTTAGATAAGTTTTACAAACATCTTAACCAAATCTTCCGCGGTCTCTAAGCCATTCTAATTAACGCAAAAGTTTTTTTTTCTTTTTAGCAACCAATCAAATTATTTTTTTGCATAGAGTAAAATAAAAGAACGAAGAGTAACATATCCCAGGCAAACAAACGGCTCCCACGGAAATTGTAAAAAACCGTGTCGTGGACGTAGAGCACGGGCAACAACCTAGCTTTTATAATCTAGGAGTGTCGATTAAAGAAACTACTTCTTCTGCAACGATGAACCTTCAGTGAGCTAATTATATTTTAAATGTTTAGACTAAACTTTCAGAAATTTAGTGCTAAAATCATAATTTTAATATTGGTCCGATAAAACTTCGATCAATAATAATGAAGAAAAATAATTAATAATCAAGCTATTAAAGATTAGAAACAGTTTGGTTAAATTAACTGTTTTAAATATTTTTGGGTCCCTCCGGTTAAGGTAAAGATAAAGCTGCATATAAAGTACGTGATCATTGAACTTTTGTGTTTTATTACCAAAGTATCTTAATATAATATTATGTACAAAAAGTAGACATTCAAGGTGTTCTTGTGCATCTGTATAACATGCTGGGGTTGAGACAACATGGATTTAAAAGACAAAATTGTATACTGTATCTTTGATAACAAAATTTGCATGCATCGTGCTGTTGTATTGTACTGTTAGTTTGTCGTTTTATTATTTTTAATACGTAAATATTATGTGATATTTTCCTTATTTTTTCCTCACCTTTCACCTTTAGTCAAGAAGTCCACTTTTCTGTCAAAATGTATTTTGTTAGTATTTACATGTTGAGTGTTTGTATCTACCTACTGTGTCTATTATTATTTCTGTATATACATGTTTACTATGATAGCTATTCACTGAGAACTAAAAGGAAAAACCTAAAACTGAACAAAACTAAAATGTTGAAATAATGTTATGCAATGTTTTATTTATTTCGAATTAACAGCTCTTGTAAATTATTTTGTAGTAATTTTATCTGTGTCCTATACAATAACATGTTGTCTTTAGAAATTAACCGCCGAACCGTTCGGGCTAAAATTTCGCACGAAGATAACATTTTCACTTTGTAGTTTACATTTTAGTGCGGAAAAATATTTTAGTTTTGAAAGAAAATAAAATTCTTAGGTTTAGCCAATATTATCACTATATAAACTGTAAAGCATTTTGAATATAATATACATATATGTACTTTATGAATTTAAATGCATATGGCGGAAAATTTTAATACTTTTAAATATTCTCGGACCAAGGTATTCATTTAATAAAAAAACCAAAAACGTGAGTTTGAAATGGTTCTTTGAGCAAGACTTTATTGAACCAAAAAGGCTAAGTTAAAAAAAGCAGTTATTATTGAAATGTAATCCAAATCTATAATTGGCATCTATACAATTAGGAGTAGGAATGATAAGGTGAGTTTACCTGAGACGTTTGCAGAGGGCGGTCGGTGCGGCGCGTCGCAACAATCGTCAGCACCGAGGCCACGCTCGCTGCCCTGCGCCAAGCGCCGCACCAGCGGGCAGTCACAACGTGAGATACAACCTAGCTACTCACTATGCGTACCCTAATGCCAATAAACCCGAGGCAACTCAATTGCTGTTCAAATTGATAAATAAGTTCTAATTTTGTTTTAAAGTAATCCTTCCTTGACAGTGAGTCCTGAATTATTTTGAAATGAAATTTGAAGGTCACCTATAGGCACATTTTGTTACATGAGAGAGAAGAACGATATAGTTTGTATTCAGGTCGATTGTGTTACGATTAACAACAATTGCAACCCTGTGGTAGTTAAAGCAAACATCAGAAAACATTAAGAATAAATGTGTATGAAAGGTAGTAATAACCTTCCAAAAATGTCACTAAGAGTCTACAGAAATGTTATCCTCTGGCCTATCTGTGACATAGTTGTTTTGTCCAAAATTTCAATATTGGCCTACTGTATTACAAGATTTACATAATTTATATTATTGTCTATCGTTCTCAATTTCTTTAATTCATTCTTAGTTCTACTGAAATAAAAGAACCCAACGAGAGTTTGTATTTCACATTAACTGGATCAGGATCATGCAACAACAAACTACTTGCTATGCAAATTGCATTTCACTCTATGGTTTCATGACGCTTACATGCTTTTATACGGTCCATACATTGATAACCATTTAACGTCACATCTACTACAGTAATCAATCAAAGTAAGCTTTCTTGAACACAATAGATTTATAAGCTTGGATTTTCCACCAATAAAAACAAAATTATATTTTAAATCTGTATGCCTTGGTTTTATTTACAAATCTATGCATCAGTTTTTTTTTTGTATAATGTAAGCATCTTTGACTGATCACAACACAAACTTTAAATTATTATTCGGTACATATAAAATTGGTCATTGATATAAGTTTATATTTATGAGTTTCATAGCACACAAGGAATAATTGTATATTTTCATAACATTAAATCATAGGGTCATTATTTGAAAAATGTTAAACGTGATTAATATAAATATTTTTGGTATTCACCTGGTCATCAGAGTTTGTAGGTGTTGGTTTGTTGTCTTCGCTTCCACTATCTGAACCGTCTTCTTCTAATAAAGGTTCTAGTCTTCTTCTAAATACATCTCTGCATTTCAGGAAATAATAATCAACATCAAATTTAGTAAAAGAGTATTTTTTATTCTAAATATAATGAATTTACAAAATTAAAATAATGAGAATTTTGTATTACACGAAATTCTTACCTTGGTAAGAGGGGTCTCAAAGTAGTTGGTCCAGTTATTGTTGGTGCCATAAGAAGTTCATCCATCATCAGTTCCGTATCATCATCGCCAGCGTATGAAGAAGAAGACTTTGTTGGTGACTGCAACGATAAGGTTCTGTTCATTAAGGTTAAACTTATTACAAAAAATAAATGAACATGATCAATGTTATCATTATATGCCAACTATTTTTTTTTTCATTAAATGTAAATCAATTTTTTTTTATCTTATTGCAATTGATCAGATACGCAATCGCTAATGTGGTTAAAAGTCAGGCAGCTATAGCAACCAGATGTCTTACCAGCTTATGTTTACAACGGTGAAATGTGTCAAGTATCAAGAAAATTTTCTTTTTACTTGATAAAAATGGTCATAATATCAATTATTTTTATTTAAGCTTACAGAAAGTGTTCCATGTTCGGAATCTGGTAGATTGTCTGAGAGGTCACCAGATGATGGAGTGCCCCAAGCTTCTTCACCGCTGGCTCCACTACCTTCACCAGTTTCAATTGTACCTTCTTCAGTTCCAATGGCGGATTTCCAGTCACCAACTCCAAGGCACCTATTAAATTCCATTTTATTACATAGTCAAATTCCAGGAAAGTGTCAAACAGCAAAAAATTGACTATCTCAGAAAGACTAAAATCTATTAACTTATACATCGTTACTATTAAATATTACCAGTAACGCTACATTTCAAAAATACTATTCTATAATAAAACTATATGGAAACTTTCGAAATCTTTACAAAACATTGCATTTTTAATTTAAAAAATAGTATATAAAAAAATTCTCTATTATGTATATAACATCTGTTAGTATAATCTAGCGTAAAAGGTTTAATTGCTACTACAATACAATGAAATATATTTCCATTAGTCTTAAAAATTATATCGATTAAAAAGTAAAAGTTAAAGTTGCTAAGAATATTTTTTAATCTAGCAATATCTAGTTATTCTATAGAATTATGTACGACATAAAACATGTAGCATATTTTTTGTCTAAAATAACAATCATCCAAACAAGAACGATGAAACCACATACTCAGCGTTTCTTATCCCATTGTGTTGTTTTCCACCTAATTTAAAGAAATGTCAAAATTATTAGGAACAAGTATTGTTTATAGAATATGTAATAATTTACTTAGGCATCTCACTTATAAATTTATATATATATACTGCAACGATTTTTACAAAAAGATCTATCCAATAATGAAATTCAAAATAAAACCTTTTTCCAATCTTTATTCTGTCAATTAAATCGATTTTGTTCAATAATCAGAAAAGATAAATAAATTTTTTTTTTGATTTCCGATATAAGAATTTACAAAACGTAATTCCTTAGAGTTCCTCAGTTATTACTGCCGGTCAGAAAAAAACTGTTAATACTATCAATAAGGAAATATAAAGGTGTAAAGAACAAACCGTTCTAAAAAGGAAGGTTGCTTATGGGCTATTGAGGTGTTTGGCACGCTTTCCGTGTGGCTAAATATATTCATCTTTTCAACAACAAATGATCCGGCACGCGCTGTCCATCCCATTATACCACCTGCAGCACTAGTTACTAGAAAAATATCAATTTCATTAAAATTCACATTTACACAAAAAAAGTTATTGAATTTCTAGTAAAAGGGAAAGTAAATGATCTAAAACTAACATTTAAAATAAGGCAAAGTGAAACTATAAGTAATTAAAAATTGAAAATAGTCCTTTGTATGTTAGAAGAAGGCAACACAAGCACAGTAAAATATTAATTTGCAATCTTTATTAGCAAACCTCTGCAAGGTAAGGCAACCCTACAAAAGAATAAGAAAAATGGAAAGATAGAATAATGTAAAAAGAGGCTATAGCTAACAATTTCAGCCAGGCAACTTTACGATTAGGAATCGTAAGCGAAAACAAATAGTTGGTATAACATTATAACCCTACAATCAATTAGTACAGTATTGTAAAACTAGAAAGGAGTTTGAATTTAGAAACATGCATGAAATGGTGAAACCCTACCTGTGCTATATGTTTTAGAATTATCTGGCTCCTGTGCTGTCAGTCTTATATTACCATCATCAGTCTCATCGGATGGTAGCCTTTCGAGGCTTGACATTGTGCCATACCTAAAAACAATGCAAATAATTTAGATTATTAGAAACGAAACCCATCCTTAGTACGTATGTTCCGCTACTGTAAGCAGGCCTTTTGTCAAGCGAGTGAGATAGATTTAGAGCTTAGATCTCCATGATGCTCTAACTATTATCAGACGTTAGGCATATTATCCAAGACCAGTGTAGGTATAGAGGTGCTCTACTAGGCACGATGCTTATTTCCTAAGCGGTATTCATCAAACAATATTAAATATAATTTTAATTTTATATAAATAGTATTTTTTGAAACCTACCTTTTTAGTGAAATATAAGGCAAGTCATCTGGGACGTCTGGGGAATCGGGAGATTCATCTACAAGCTCATCCTGAAATGAAAACAAAGTAAACACGTAATGTAAACAACATAACAATTTCCTCAATTATAGTATCAGAATACGTAAATAATACTCACAGTCTTATTAGTCGTATTATAATCAGGAGTTGGTGGTACAATTGCTATATTGGGCACAGGTGATTCGGATTGTATTGAACCAAGACTACCTGGTCTTGAATTTACCTTATTATTTATGCTAGTTGCGGATAGTTCAAAATGTGTCCTTTTAAATGGTTCAACCCTCATAAGATGTGCTGCCGGATTAATAGCAGAAAGACCCATTAACATTAGAGGTCCTAGTTCAGAATCCTCGTCAGATAATACATCATTTGTGTTCGCATTTATATCTTCAAACATTTCAGACTTAATACTTATATCACCATTAATTTTGCTCACAGCCGATATACCCATTCTTGGTGACCTGCGAAGGCCTCTTTCTATTCTGAAGTCATTATCATCGTCGTGGATTGAATCGTCATCTAAAAAGACTGACGATGTTCTAAGGCGAGTTCCAACGTTTTCTCGTTTTGTTATTATATTCATGCCTAATACCTTATTTAACACAGTTTCAGCTTTTTGTCTCGTTCGTTCATCTTTTATTACAGTCGTTGGTGAAGAGTAAGCTGATGGTCTCGTTTTTGATAATGTTATGCTTTCTACACATTTTACCTCGTTTAAGTATTTCTCTTGAGCTATAACACATTGAACTTGGTTAGCTATATTTGAATTAGATGTTCTTAAGTCGTTCGAACTAGAATTAAATACCATTGAGCTACATGTTGTGTGGCTAGTGGACAGAGGACTATTTCTACTACTAGAAGTGGGACTAGGTGATCTAATAGAATGTTCTTTTCTCAGTTCCAAATGGCTCTTTGTGTGACTATGACTTCTTGTGATGCTCGTATTTAAAATCGGTGAATCTGTTTTCAATTCATAGGATTTTGATTTGAGCATTCTTTGACTTTGTTCTATGGAATCAATAACTTTCATTGCAGCCTTAGGGGCATCTTCAGGGCGTATCCTAATAGCACCTTTACGTTCTAAGTGAGAAAAATGTTTTTGTTTACGGTTACCACAGTTTGCACTACAAATGCTAGTGTTACTTTTATTTGAAGCAGAATTTTGAGGCGAAGCTTCAGCTCTTGGCTTAAGAGGTACCGGTGGTTCTTTTTGTGATATTAGTGGACTATTTGGCTTGGACAAACATTTCTTGTGACACTGTCGGCAGACTGGGATAGTATCAACTACAACTGGACTCGTTCGCACAGTAATCTGTAAGAAAAAATCCTTAATGTAACAAAAAAACTGTTACTTTATATTAAAAATTGCATTAAAATACCTACCTGACTACCAGAATTACTACTTTTTGATGGACTTCGGTCATTTTCCTTCTTTTCCACCATATTAACAACAGTACTTTCTTTTTTTTCAGTACTATTTTCAATAAGTTCTGATACTTCTAAAAGGTTTAGTTCTTTTGATCTCTTTCTAAGCTCTTCTACACTCCACATCTATAATAAATTCCATTTTACATCTTTAACTGTATTGCTTTCAAAATAAAAAATGACAGAATACGAAAAGTTAATAAAGAGAGAAAAGATTTTGCATCAAATATTTTCATGCAATAGTGTTTTATTTTAACGAAATTATCGACTTTAGTGCAATTACTTACATTGTCTTCTTTTGAATTGTGAAAGATATTTGTAATTAGCTAAAGGAAAAACTGACCTCCATATCTTGCTCTGGTGGGTCTAATTCCTCAGCCTCAGGCAATTGAGTCATCCATCTCTGCAAATGTAAGGTGGAACCTCGACTTCTGTTACTTCTTGGACCTTCCACAGCACTACCAGCACCAGTTTGTGTTTCCGCTGAGCTGCGACGTGTCTAAAATATTCGTTGCAGTGTAACCAGTATAATTTCTTATTACAAATTTTAAATGAACTTCCTTTGAGTGTTGGTAATTATATTCCTTTTTTTTGTAATAGTTCGTTACATTCTATAGCAACATTTCACAATTATTATAAGTGGATGAAAATAATAACTAAATCGGTGCGTAGAAAGAACCTAAAACAAGTGTGATGGACCCAAAATAATAAATGTTACTGTTGTTAAATTGGTCACTGATTGTTGACTATATTATACACCGTGGTTCGTGTGTGTAATAATTGGTTTACTTTTATGATTTCTATAATTGGTTTTTATTTTTTCGAGAAGTCGTTTAATATAGTATGAAAATAAGACTTAAATGAGGATCAAGTGGATATTAGGTAAATAATCAGATTTTGCATTAATAAGATGTAGACAGCTTGTGCTGTAGAGATCATAAACAAAAGTATTATTCTTGTACTAGTAAATGTACTTACCGTATCGGAGTAACAATAGACTTAACGATAATTTTTCACTCCTTCCTTGATACTATCTATCCAAATTATCTTCTCACGACAGACTTTTTTTTACAAAAGCTTTATTTATCTTATAAAATATGTATTGTGCACGGTAAAAATAATATCCAGAAGTGTAATATGATGTGCGTTACACAGAAAAATGGTAGATAGTTTCAATGTAGATATAAGGATGCGCATTAAAATGTTCCTTCGATAGCGTCGCAAAATAAGGACTTATAATAATATTGAAAAAAATCACCACTGACAAAGTCACTTTATTCACCGATCATTAGAAATTTCTGCTCCGATCTAAACAAAACATCCAAATTTTATAATAAATCGATTACACGTTGAACCCAGAACAATAAGTAAAAGGCTTTCTCAAAATTATCATTATTTTCCTCATTATCTAATAGACTTACTATACACAGCCAAAGACATCGAAAACTATTGATTTCAACTACTAAAAATTTCGCATTAAAATTAATTAGGTCATATACATTTATAAAAATCCCGGACGTAGGTTATGTGAACATTTTACGATGCTAGCGATTATATTAGACGCGCATTTCTATTTCAATTACAATATAGTATGGACATAGTTCAATAATGTGAGCATTAAATTGTTGAAAAAGCAGTAACTACAATATATTACTTAACACAGAAATATAACATCAACTACCATTTTTCTTTGTAACACATTTTATTCTAATGGCAATGCGTTATTTTAAAGAAGCGATGCAGAAACAAAAGTGATTCAGTAAAACTACGATGGGCTATGAAACGGAATTCGCAACTAATCGCCAAATATCCACATGACCTGTACAATTTTGCAAGGTTATGTTATTACAGATACAGAGCTCTTTAGAGTATGTACATCGAAATTATTATTAACAACGTGAATAGACTTGTAAAGAATAAAACTATCATTGCCAGCAAATAGTTAACTGAAGTTAATAGTGTTAAGGCAGAGGCGCTGGAATAATCAACTCTGTATCAATAACTAAAACATCATAAGAAAAGGACGGAAGACTCAAGAAACAACGACGATATTTGAAAAACGATTATCTTGAAATCGAATCCTACGATTGGTACCCTATAGTTACATATTTTGACACTGAATCCTATATTACGGTAAATTGTAAAATATCGGCATACATATTAGAGTTCAAGCGAGTCACGATAACTCAAATGTATAGTATTTTTAGTTCAGTTCTGTTAAATTCCTCGTTTATGTACCCAGTTTTACTCTTGCTTCGGAAGGGCTTTAAACTTACAACTAGATTATATTTATCAATAGCCAAAATACCGAAATTTGAGAATACTGTTAATGTTCCAAAATATGTCTCTCAAAATTTTTGCCACAACCTTAATCTTAATTTCTGAACTAACGTATAAGCAAATTTAACAATCCAACAAAGTTTACACGTTTTGTCCCATATATTTACACATTAAAAAAAAGATAATTCAAGTATGTCTCAAAGTCAAACTTGATTTAAAAGGACCAAAAAGATCCAAGAGGTTTACCATCTCACATACTGTGAGTGTTTTAACTCTTTTCATGACCATAAATCCGGAAATAGTACGCATTTACTAAATCCGGATCTGACTCCGCGGATCAAAGCTCTAGATAGGCTGGAGGAGTTGGTCTCTCTGGAAGTGCAACACGAGGTAGTAGAGGATCTTCGGGTAGAAATATACGTTCTTCAACCGCATGTTTATAAGAGGGATCAATATCTAAATCGGCCAAAGCTAGATCTGCTTCAAAGGATTCCCATCGGCAAGGTGTCATTTCTGAATAATCTTCAGCTCCATCTGGAGTGAGCTGAGCGCTAGGCGAAGCATGTTCCTCGTTTCTTTCTATGCTTGACGAGGAGACAAAATGTGAAGAGAATGTTTGAGAATCAGCTGGTGAGAGCTTTGCTGAAGGAGTTTCAGGAGTAGGCGCTGTTCGCCAGACAGTGCTGAGGGGTCCCCGAACAGGTTTAGGTTGTGGGGAAGCGGAATTAGGTCTGACATCGAAACTGACTCGAACTTCTTTTTCTGGACGCTCTTCGACAAGCATATTTAGGTGTGAACGGTAAGAACTTGCCGGCAAAAGGGCAAGGCTCGAGTGCCGTTGTATGCTGGATCCTGATACCTGTCGTTGTTGGGAGTCGAGGGTTGCCAGGCTGAAGGTCAGCTGTGGATCGGGTGAGTCCAGTGGTGATCCGAGTGGTGTTCCTGACATCGTGTGGGCCCGATAACTGGAATCGAAGGAATTTTAAAGGTAAGGATACATTTAAACCTTGGGTTAAAATACAATCAATTCCATTTTTGTAAGCTGATCATGTTTCTTAAGAACAAAAAAATGTACGTACATTTGTCTCTGCAATAAGCTCTGCCAAACAGCCTTCAAGTCAATCGAAGGTGCTCTTAACACTATAGGCCTAGATCGTGCTGGGGTCCGTGGAGCACAAGATACTAATGGACTTTCACCACCAGCTCGACCCAAGATTAGTCGAAATTCAGTCGCTGAAAACACAAAATGAATACATAACAATTAATAATCTCTATTATAATAAAACTGTAACTGGACGATTTCTGTACATTTAATATATTTTGAAAATATTGACCGGGGAATGCTTTATAATCGACACTGAGTCCAAAACAGATTTTTATTTAATTTTTGTCTGTCTGTATGTCTGTCCGGGCATCACGTGAAAACTACTGAACGGATTTAAATAAAATTTGGTATAGTGGTAGCTGATATACCGGGTCAACATATAGGATACTTTTTATCCCGATAAACAATAAGTTGCCTCGGGGGAATGGGATGAAATTTTTAATCAATTTTACTTCATAGCTCCGTTAAATTTCGACCGATTTTTAAAATTCTTTTGTTATTTGAAAGTGTATATACAATATCAGGCAAAGCAGGTTAAAATTAGACTGAACAAGTCTAATTTTAATGAAGATCTGATAAATATTGTCGGAGATAAAAAACATAACTCTTCACAGATAACAGCAAGTCGCGAGGCATATGGGACAATGATCGAATGCATGCGTATCATTCTACTAAATACTAATATTATAAATGCGAAACAAATAAAGTAATTTAAATCTTAAGTTTGATTATATACCTGCAAATTTATTTTTTAAATATTCAAATTGAACCTATCGCTTAGAAGTTACGACGGGTATAGAATACGGCATAATACGGCACACGTACGGCCGCGAATAACATAAATATTAATAGTTTGGAAATAAAACAAGTCCAACTGGTAGGTAGCGCTGCAATTAGTTTCTAGGTTTTTTTAAGATATTAAAAGAATTTGGTGTCGTCGAAGTTGCGCGGGTCAGCTAGTATAATATAAAATACAGATATACTACCAAAATACACACATCTAGCCCCAAAGCAAGCGTAGCTTATGTAATGGGTACTAAGATGACTGGTGAATATATTAATGAAAATATACATGAATACTTATAATATATATATTATACAAAAAACACACAGAAATGTTTTTGAGTGTCTACTCAAAAACATTTCTGTTCATCACACAAATATTTTTCAGTTGTGGGTATTGAAACCACGGCCTTGACTTTTATCTTTCAGTTTTTATTTATTTAAATGTGACAAGGTTTTATATTGCATAAATAAAGATAGGAGAACATTTTAAGAATAAGCAAAACAATCCAAAGTCGATGAATATAAATCAGCCAGAAGAAAGACAGAGAGGTTGAATCGATCAGACTTTGACGACTTCTCTGGCGGCTGGCGCAGTGCTTACCACACTGGTCTTACAAATGGGAGGTTCTGAGATCGATGCAATTTGAGTATTAATAATTGCTACATCCATCCATCGTACATTAGCTAACCTCTGTAATAACAAAAAAACTTTACCTTTTTTTCTAACATTGAACTGAGCTTCTGAAACAGTCCCCAATGCTACAGGCTCCTCTGTCACAAATAGTACTCGGTCCCTTGACACAGTGGCAAAAAGCAGCAGGTCTGAGAATAGTAACGCCCAATATGGTCGAATTGTTCTTCCTTCGACTCTGGAGAGCTCTCCTCCAAAGATCCATTGCCTCCCTGCCGTGCTTAAGACGAATGGCTAGAAAGTAAAATGGCAATGCTAACTATTACAAAATTGAAAGGATTCTTTTAAGCCTTACATTTAGGTCTGGTTAGTTAAATATGGAAATCCTTTATTTCTAGTAGACTATATGTATAAGCACTTTTGAAACGTAAAGTCAGTGTTGTGACTCTAACACTGGTTCGAAAGGCAGATTATGTCAAGCAGAAGCCGGCTGAAAGCTCAGCAGATCGCTCTCGTTAAACAATATTTTTATCTTGAGAGAGCGGAGCGGCCTACTTCCAAGCAGCCTTTTCGTTACAGATGACAGGTAAGATCTTTAGTAGGCGGCATTAGTCAAATGCAAACAGAAAACAAAACACTTGACAGTTTTGTCTTTGCCTATTTAAATTTAAATTATAAAAAAGAAACGGAAGACTATAAAGGCTGATGTTCTGATACTTACCTTACATCTAGTGAACACTAGTCGACTCTCAAGGTCGGCAACAGATAATAATGGCTTTCCATCTCCAGCAAGCCCCATCAAACCTGATCCCGCTGTGACATCTTGGTAACCAGACTGAAATAGGTTGAAAAGTTTTTACCATGAATTTTGACTATTCTATAAAATTAGTTCTCTCGCTGAAAAATGGCGCAAATTGAAAAAACTTTTGGAAACACAAAAACTAACATAGGTTGCTGATTTCAGAAGAATTTGTTTGTATTGCAGTAATGAAAAAGAGATAATTCAGATGATAAACGACTTTTCTCTTGGATGCGAAGCCAAATTCCAGTTTTGGTTTTACTAACCTGAACAAAGTTTACAAATACTTTTTACCTGCAACTGCTCCACAATAACTTGAAGTTGCTTCTTCTCAAGCTGATCATAAGGCCCTGACCCATTACAACCAACTGCTGCTCTCATTAATCTGAGCAGTTCTCGAAACTGCTCAAGTGGTTTGTGAACTAATGATGTTATATCTGGCCTTCTTCTCGGTATTGGTGGACTTGTGCAAAACCTTGAAAATGCACCGCTGGGGTCTTTTGATTTTTTTACCTGTTTCAAAATGTTTTGTTATAATTGTGTAGTACACCAAAATAAACCTTGTTTGTAGCAAGATTAAAAAGGTTATTTAATAAAATTACTTACCAATACACAATCGGCTCTTTTTAGTCCTAGGCAATATTTCTTATAGAGACTAAGGAACACAGAAGCCTTTTGTAAATACACGGCAACAACCGTTGACGTCTGTATTTCACCGTCATCTTGAACTATTTGGTCCAAGATATCCTCTGATAGCCTGAATATCTGTAATTTATTCGTTTCTTAGTAGAATAAATATATAAAGAATATATACTTGTTTTATTTATATCATTTCTTTCTCAGTGCTCTTAAGTTTTTAACGTAAACTAACAAGAAGTTAAGTAATTTCATCATCATCATCTTCAGCATTTTAATGTCCCACAGCTGAGAATCGGCCTCTATTCTCATAGAAGAGCTAAGAGTACAGTCCCGTACACTGATTCGTTTTTGTGGGCATATCAAGATATTGCCTTGAAAATGTATCCTTTCATATGAAAGAACTGAATAATTTTGGAAGAGGATGAAAGAAAATAGTACATCAGCCTTGTAAAGAAAGTAACTTTACAATATTATAATATCCGAATAATAGAAAAGAAAGGTAACTAGACTGTACCTACTGTTATTGTTACTTACCTCTTCTATATTTTGAAACAGTAATTGGTGATCGCTTGGAGCAATGAGGTCCGCTCTTTCAGCTAGAGGTGAAACGAACCGAACGAGGCCAAATTGAAGGCAGGTTGAGTAATGCTGTTCTCTTGCCACCAAGGCTAGAATTGCCCGCTTTCTCACATCTGTTGATAGGCCTGTGGTCTGCGGAAATTCCAGGAAGATAATTTACCACTAAGTACAGAAGGTATATAATAATAGGTTAGGGAAAAAGTCTTTTCGCATTATAGTATGTATGAACTTGTTATAAAATCTCTTTGGCTATACTATTTGTATCTGGCTGGTTTTTGTATCATTAAAAGTTTAAATTTTAAAGAAAATAATTCCATATTTAAATTAGGAAAATACGTGATTTTTATTTGTTTTTCGTACTGTGAAGATGAGTAAATCTAATGAAGAAATCGATACATTTTAAAATAAGATACAACAAAAAAGGTAAATATGCAAAGCAAAAAAGCCGCGAAAAAAATAATGTTTATGGACCTCTAGGGCAGTGTCTGTGAGTAGCACAAATTTGGTTTAAGCGTTTTAAATCCGGAAATTTTGATGTCAAAATTGCCCCTCGCTCTGGTCGCCCTATTACGGATAAAATGGATGACATTTTTGAAAAAGTGGAGCAAGATCGGCATATCAGTAGTCAACGTAACTGAAGAACTGTGAATAGACCACAAAACAGATTTAGCGCATTTAAAGAAAACTAACGTGCGAGAAAGGTCGTGGCGGCTCAGGCTTTACAGACTGTGGCGAAACCCTGGTTAACTCCCAACAGGATTCTGTGTGTGTGGTGGGATTTGAAGGGCGTTATTCATTATGAGCTGTTACCACCAAGCAGGACCATCGATTCTGAACTCTACTGCGAACAACTGATGAGATTAAAGCAAGAAGTTAAGAGAAAGCGGCCGGAATTAATCAACAGAAGGGGTGTGGTTTTTCATTATTATAACGCTAGACCATCTTTAGCCTCTCAGCAAAAATTTAGAGAGTTTGGCTAAGGGGTGTTAATGCATCCGCCGTATAGTCCTAACTTGCACCTTCAGATTTCCACCTGTTTCGGTCTCTTCAGAATTATTTAGGCATTGTCAGGTTAACATCACGAGAGTACTGTCAAAACTGCTTGTCGCGGTTTTTTGATCAGAAGCCCCAAAATTACTATAGCAATGGGATTATGTCCCTACCTACAGGATGGCAAAAATTTGTCGAACAAAATGGTACCTACATACATAAATGCATGGTTAAAAGTATAACATAGTTAAAAGTATAAAACTATATTAAAAAATTAAAAATCTTAAAAAATGTGAAGACACTTTTTCCCCAACCTAATACATAAAAACTAGCTGCTACTCGCATTCTCCGTCTGCGTTTATTACATTTTTGAACAGATTTCGAAGGAACCATTTTTTTTCCTGGAATAAAAAGTAGTAACCTCTATGCCAAAAATCTAGTTGATTGATTAAGCAATCAGGTTAGGGCGTAACAGTTAAGGACAAACAAACAAACATACATACATACAACCAAACTTTCACATTTATAATATAGGATCAAAGAATACAAGGCTCTCAGCCTGTGATCGAATGCTTCCTTAATTGAAATATTAAATTGACAATTTATTTTTGGATATCTGGTGTACGCTTTTTGGTTCTAATTTAAAAAGTCATCGATGTTAAAGAAGGATTAAAGGTATTTAGATCTATACCTGTTGTTGACTGCGCGTCCTTCGACTTTAGCCGCGTTTCTATAGGGAAGCTTTAGTTTTGTAATTACTACGATATTTCGGTGCTCGCGTTAGAGCCTCTGGGACCCAACCAAGTCGACCAATTTCGGGTCAAGTCACAAAAGTTGGTCGAAATAAGAATACATAACGAGATAATGTGTTTATTTAGTGAAAGTTATTATATTTATCAACCCATCATAGGTGCACTACCGGGTATCAGTGTGCTCTAAGAATTAGAACGGCTTAAGCTGCAGTCTACCATGCTAACCAAGTGTGGAATTACTTCACACATCTTTGTGAACATTTTAGTAATCTCTCAGGCATCCAAGTTTCGTCTCGATGTTTTCCATCACCGTTTATAAAGCAAGTGATATTTAAATTGCTTACATTGAAACGCACATAACTTCGAATTTTAGTGGCCAATTACAGTTGTACATGCCGGGGTCGAACTCGGTCTAAACAAAAGTAAAGCTGAAGCCACCCACTAGGCTCCGCAACGCTTCCTTAATTGAAATATTAAGTTGAAAACTTATTTTTGGATATCTGGTGTACGCTTTTTGATTCTAATTTAAAATGTTATTGATGTTATAGATATGCGTGTTAACATAAATGGACTGATTTAGTGCGCGCAGCTCTAACTACTCGCTGTTTAGTGTACAAACTTATAAATAAAAAGGTGCCATGGATGAAAGTGAATAAACAAGACAAAATAAAAATAAAAACAACAAAATAATTGTAAGCAATAAATTTATTTGCGCTTAATATTAAGAAACATTAATTAGAAAAAAGAAACGAAATAATCATAACAGGAACCAAAATTTTTTTTCGAATTACGAAAATAATATAAGTTAAGACACAATTTAAAAATGTGATTTATACAAAATAAACAAAATACTACAAAAAAACATAAATCTAAATCTAAAAAAGACAATACTACACGAAAATCAAAATAACACACGACGGGCTATGAAAAATAAATAAAAAAATGTTAACAAAATAAATATTAACAAAAACAGCAATCTTAAACGTAACGATTCCCCTTTAATTCATAAATTGCTATATATTGATCATAATAATTGCTATATATTGATAAAATAATCAAGGTTATAGTTATTATAACTTTTTGTTATAAATTAAAATCATTTAGCATTAAAACACTCTGTGATAAAATTAAAATTCTGTACAAGCATGAAGAAAAACTAAATTAAGCAAATAAGTGGAATGTATTGTGAAGTCTAGTAATTGATATCTACAAAAATATAACAATAGCCATTAAAATACTGTACAGAGTTGTAACAGATGAGAAAAATATAAAACAAACACACTCTTAAAACTAAAGATAAATACTACGCTATTGAGCTGAAAACTAATCATAAATACTACGCTATGGATGAATTCCATTCTACGACAAAACATCAAACTACTCGTACATCAACACTAGCACCAGTTTTCTAAATAATTCGAATTTTGACCATAAGTTTCCAAAATCTTTACAAAATTTCAATAGATGACTAGTATGAATTTATTTCCTAAGTTAATTGGTTGGGCTGAGAAACAGATTTATAAACGAAAGTTTTATAAATAAATCCGGAGGAAGAAATAAAGTTAGTTGAACCTCACAACATATATCATTGAGGTAACGTTTAAATTTAAAGTTACCCAATACTAAGCATTCTTTTGCATCCAAAAGAGATAAGATAATCAGTAGAAGTTTTGTATCAAATCTAATCTCGTCCCACCAGCAATGAAAAATTTTGAGAGCCAAGACTAAACTAAACAATGATGCCGTTACCGACCTCTTTTGAAAATGTAACTTGGGGCAGGTGTAGCTTGCGTCTATCCAGTGACTGACTGGTAGAAGAACATGCCGTTGGTGGTCTGGCAGCCGCTGCAGGGGAGGCTAAAGCCGCAGCCCTTGGAGATCTAGGAGCTGGAGGTGGCGTAGATTCCGGAGCTGGTATTGTGACTTGAGCTAATCGTGGCTTAGCTCCAACCCCGTTCTGTGGTACGCGTCTAAAGGTCTCTAAACTCAGGGTCTGTCCAGCCGATCTAGAATTGAAAAATGGTAAAATTAATAAAATCATTTTCTCTGATAAAAACTTCTCTAATGAAACCATTCTCCATTATCATCATTGCAGCCTCGAGTCGCTTGCATTCAGCGGCTTCATGCAAAAGAGGTAGTGTTCTAATAAATATTTGAAATTGCTTAGACAAGACAAAGGAAGTGAACCGCCTTATCCAACTCGGATGGGCAGCATAAGAGAAACTTAGTTGCATTTTTTCGTACCAAATCCCTCAGTGCCTGAAGATCAAAGTCTTCGCATCTGCGTGTTGACAGTGATGACCTATGGCTCCGAAACATGGCGGCTGACTATGTGCCTCATAGAATTGCTCAGAGACCTATGCCCAGCAGTTGACGTGTATCGGTTGATATAATGATGATGTTGAGACAAATGGCGTGGGCTGGTTTAATGGCTACAGCACTGTGATGATCAGCATAGTAATTATTAGGATAATTTTGTTTGAATAATCAAACATATTGCTACAAGTGGCACAACACTAGTATCCCTACAAAAGACTTACGTTCAGATTTTGGTCAAAATGATGATGATCATGATAATGTATTAATAATATTGATGTTTTTATTGTTGAAAATGATACACCAACTTATTGACTATCTATCTATAAAAGAGAAAGTGTGTGGGTATGTTCCGTATAGGCTCCGAAACGGCTGGACCGATTTCAATGAAACTTTCAGAGAAAGTACCTGATTGATTGACCTGGCGAGTAATCCTGTAAAGTTTGGTGACGATCGGAGCACTTCTATTTTTCAACTGTCAAATACAGCTTTTATTTACTATGATGATATTCTATTGTTGGATGTACATGGGTGTAGATAATGATCTTCACCCGCTCGAGAAGAGAATAGAAGAGAATGAATACGGAGAGAAATAAATGATTTAATATATTATGAGACTTAAATTAAAAATTTAATGATGTAAGTTTATTGTTTAAATAAAACAAAGCAAAATCTAGCCCGGGCTGGGTACGCTAGTTGATTTATAAAGTACGATGCGTAGAAACCAATTTTGTATGGATTTATAAAAATACCATACCTCTTGCAGGATAGCAGGCTTCCATTTAAAACGCCTGTCATGAAATACACAAAAAAAATCAAATAATTTACTTACTTGACAAGATTGCGGACCTCTTCCTCTGAAGCTGTGACTACATTTTTGTTGCCTACAAACACAATGTAGTCACCGGCCCGAAGACCCGCCTTTTCTGCTGACCCACCAGCCGCTACTCTTTCCACTTTAGGAGGACGAGTCCAGACCACCGTGAAACCAAAACCTCCGCTCATTGCTCGTACTAATCTGTAGAGAGTAATATTAATTTAAGTTATTTGGTATTATAATATAAGACAAACCAACACCAGATTTTACTGCTATTCTATCATCGCGCTATTTTATATAATAATATAATATAATATACGAGTACATACCGTGCCAGTGTGCAATTTAGATTATTTAAGAACATATTTGTGACTTATACAGTATTTATGGTTCGATACAGAACAGGTAATAACTACAGGAAATATAATTAACACGTTAAACGCCAAGTAATAAATGCAAATCTTTCTAAACAGGCCATGTCAGACAATGTTGACCGGCACTTGTATGTCTCGTTCGGGCCGTGGGGGACAATGCTGTCCGACGGTCAGAGCTATTTTCAAACTTCTCCTTTGAGCCGCCGGGCATTAGTTTTATGATGTTTTGTATATAGCATGACCCGCGCGGCTCCACAGAACAATGTGGATATCGCAGCACTCAAAGATTTTAATTTCTTATTGAAAATTTTTGCCACTTTCTACATAGATTTTTTTCCAACTCTAGTGTAGTCCAACAAATTGTTTACTGGATGTATTATGATTAATAAATTATTGAAATGGAATACCTATAGGGTTGGTAAATTACGTAATACAGGAATAACCAATTAAATTGAGCTTTTATTTAAAATTATATAAAATATCTTAAGACTATTAACTAACTAAAAAATATGAGATCGTTCTGAGACCATTCTTGTTTTAAATCACATTCATAAAATATTACTAAAATTTATAGTAGAGATACATTATTAAAAAGTAAAAAAAAATGAATTGCTTTCAATATTTTAAGCGAAACGATGGGCTTTATTAAAGCAATCCAAACACAAAAATGGTTTGTTTGGACAATCGTCACAAAACGTTTGAACTTTTTTTACTTTGTTTTTAGCCTGTTTTCTTCCTTGACTCTGTACAATGTTCTTATAACACTGAGAGCATGATCTCCTAACAATTGAACTCTTCCCTTCTTTCTTCACCAGTTTGTGTTTCAACCTCTTAGGTCTTTCATCCTGAATTTCTTTTATATTTGTTTGCATACAAAAAGATTCCACAATACTTTTTCTAAAGTTACTTATAGGGATCTTTTTATTTGTAACTTTTTGATACAAAATATAGGCGTTGACCAATGAAGTATTGAGCAATAAATTAATGGCAAGCTTCTTGTGCCACTTAAGAGATTTTCTCAAAGGTGTTGAATAAGCAGCCAATTGATCAGCCAAATCAACTGCCCCTTTTACTTTATTATAGTCCACAACAATTTTTGGTTTTGAAACAATTTTGTCACGTTTATTAACATCGTGAAATTGTATTGAATGCTTCGTGGATAGCACATATACGTCACGCTTGTCCTTCCATTTCATCATGGTTATGCCATCAAAGCTCTCGGCTGCAGCAAACTCGCCTTTTCTGAGTTTAGCTGTAACAACATCTTTAGGCAACTTTCTTCTATTTTTGCGAATGGTGCCTACCAGGTGCGTTTCTTGGTCTATTAGCTGTCGTGCCAAATCTACGCTTGTATACCAGTTGTCCGTATAAAGAGTATGTCCTTTATTCAACAAATCTCCGCACAAAGACATAACAACATTTGTCGGTGTATTATTAGTCTCGTCATTTTTACCTGCGTAAATGCTTACTTTATAGGTATACCCCGGAATTGTGCATAGTTTAAACTCCTTTATGCCATACTTATGACGCTTTTGTTTATTATATTGACGAAATATTATCCTTCCACGGAATGGCACCATGCTTTCATCGATACAGATGTCTTCAGTAGGTGTATAATTTTTTTTAAAATTAGAGTTTAGATTTTCGATTAGCTGGCGAACTCGATGCAATCGATCTTCTTTGTTATGGTCGTCATTGTCAGAAAAATGAAGCATTTGCAAAAGCAATTCAAAACGGTTGCGAGACATCACAGTTCTCGAAAACGGGTGCCCGGTTATTTTGTCTTTTGACCAATAATCCGCCAATTTGACAAGCTTCACCAAACCCATAAATAAAATCAAGCCAAAAAATTGCTTCATCTCTGTCAAGTTGGTAGGATGCCACTTTCTAATACGTGCACTGGGAGTAGCTTCAGGCATATTCGTTATTTTAGCAATAGCATAGCAGTTAGTGTGATTCACTATTTGTTGAAGTATATCGTCGGTTAGAAACAGCGAATAAAAATCTACGGGTGACTTATTAGACATTGATAATTTGACGTGCAACGGAGCACCCGAAATTTCGGTGAAAGGAATAATCTTGCGTTGGTTACCTTTTGGTTCAGTCCAAACATTCGTTGATGGTGTACTTCCTGAAGTATCTGGACCAACTGCCTCATTTTCGCTGATCTCACTATCCGATTGAATTATACGACGCCTCTTTTTTTTTGTGGGTAATATTTGATAGTCATCTTCATCCTCTGAACTCAGTTGAAAACTATTGTTTAGCAATGATATTTCGATATCATTAAGTTGTGTCAAAATGTCCTCTGTGATTTCAAAACCATCATCGTCAAAGTCAGCCATTATAATGCAAGTAATTAGCGAATTTCTTTGATGCGTAGGTATTACGGGTTGGCGGGAAAAACACAGCTCTAACCTAGAGCGGGTAACGTATCGTCCTGCGAAATGCTTGCGAAGCACTAAAGGGGAGCGGGAGGATAGCGAATTGCGCGTACGGCTGAGTGGTGGGAGCGGGACGGAAGGGTAGTGCGGGCGGAGTACTTCTCGGCCAGCAAGCGGCGCGGCGGCGCAGCGTAGGTAGAATGGGCGACAACGTGACCCGCGCGGCGCGCTCCGTATGAAATGCAGATGACCATCCGCAGGGGGCCATCGGGGACAATGATGGGCGACATGAGCTATTGTCGTTATTAAACTGTTTTAATCAGTCTCCTTAATACTGTAATAGTTTAAAACGTTTCACTATTCATATGCACTAATAAAACAAAAAAGGATTTTTTGACATATGACAACTTTTTTGTATGGCTAGCGGAGAAAGTCGAGTGTCGCCCAGTATTGTCCGACACGGCGTTGAACGTGTTAATGAAGTGGTCAAGATAGCGAACTAGCTAGAAAAAGAAATAAAATAAAGTATTGTAGTGCATTCAGGATAACTAAATTGAATGAGATAAAAAACCGTCATTTTATAGCGGTGGCCATCTTGGACAGATTTATACCCACACACACGGGCACACATATGAAAGAAAGAAAGAAAAAATATTTTTTACATTGCGCCACACATTACAATATTCACAAAACCACATATGTTATGTGTGGCACAACCTAGAAAAAAGGTGCCAGCTCAGCATTGTGCTGCATGCGCCAGTGAGCATACAGCGCTGATTTTCAGTTGGCACCTGGTACCAGGTAACACCACGGAAATACGTAGCCATCCACTGACCACATTTTAATATTTTAATTTAGTTTAACAAAAAACAATCGAAAAAAAATGCAAGCACACACACACACACATAGTTACACCGTCGTTTTTGCGTAAAGGGGTTCATAAAAATAGTAAAAATTATTTTAATTCAATTATTTGATCAGCAGAACTAAGAACATCTAAGCAACTCACTTTCTAGTAGTCGTAAATGGCGTCCGTCCATTCCTTTGTGTCCGCCGTGGAGCAGCGGGATCCTCAGGGGGATCGAGCTCCAAGTATCTCAGAAATAGGTGCTCGTCGGCCTCGCGTTGCAGCGCTGCAGCTATTTGAGCTTGGTTTGTTGCTGGACCATTGGATGTTACGCCTAAAGAAAACCATGCCAATATTATTTATAAGAACGTGTGTCTACTTGATATTTGTTGCATGTTTTCTCACGATGTTTTCCTTCACCGTTGAAGCAAATGATATTTTAATTACTTAAAACGCACACAACTTAGAAAAGTTAAAGGTCCGTGCTGGGATTCGAATATTCGAACTCGGCCCCCCGAAAATGAAGTCCAGCTCCTACCCACTGGGCTATCACCGCTAAAATATCAATATCGCTTGCAGCAATAACGACAAGAAAAAAATGGTGCAAGCAGAATATTTTGGTTATAAAATACAGCGAGTTATACCTTTGTCAGGATTTTCTTTAGCATTGGTGCTAGCTTCATTGGTGCTAGCGTCAGTGTTGTCTGTGGCCATCTTGCGTCGCTCGGTCACGCGACAGTCCTGCGCCGCGCTCTGGCGCCCCTGCTGCAGGAAGTACGTGCCGGAAATGTCACTTTTAATCGCATCTTTCAACGGAAACGAGACACATCCTAGAAACTCGCTCCGTCTGTAACAAAAGAGAACGCAAACTTAGAATTTTACTACTATTTTGAGATAAGTTCTACTTAAAGGTTTCATCAAGAAGAACTAGTAAGATCATTATTATATTTTTATTGACATATGATCCAAAATCAAGTAAACTGGTAGTTCGTTATTTTATTATTTTATAATACTAGCGGACCCGCGCGACTTCGTCCGCGAATGAGCCGACTCAAGAAAATATTCGTATTTTGTCGCGGACTGTTTTATAGAACTTTAAAGATAAAACAATTCCGATATAATTACTACATACTTCCGTCGTTTGGCATAACGCTTACCGTTCACGCATCTCACGCATCAGAATCTCTCAAAAAGGATATCTTTTGCCCGAGATTCCAATATTAATGAATCCTATCGATTTATCGCCCCCGAAACCCCCTGTATACTAAATTTCATAAAAATCGTTAGAGCCGATTCCGAGATTCAAATTATATGTATATATAAATATTTATTTATCGATAAAACACGAATAAAATGAAATTTTTTATCGGAAACCACGCCCTTTAGACCGCTTACCACTATTAAAGTTAATAGATGTCTTTTTTTGTTATAAAGACAGAATAGATAGATTTTGCATCAATTTATATTAATTCTCTCATCTATACGGCCATGGCCCCACGCAAATTATATAATATATGATAAATATAATGCGGTACGGTAAGGGCAGGAGGCCATAATTTACGTGTGCTGTTCTTGTTCGAGAGTACACGCAAGAGAAAATAGACCAATTAGTAATTTAGGACAAATTTGGAAGGTAAACGAAAACGTGTAGGGATATTATTAAGTAATATCTTTCCAAAAACTATTAGGATAACTCTGGTTGTCTGGAAGCTGATAGGTATTAGAAATTGTAATCAGGTTTTATATACCATTAGTGTGTCCTAAAGTTATGAACACGATATAAAATGAGATCCACTTCACGAGCAAATTATGATACAGGTTTACAAAAAAGACCAGAAAGTTGTACAACTAGGAAGAATTGGAAACCAAGAATTACTACATTTACAGATGAACAAAAGGGGCAAAATTAAAAACATAGTTGGTTTAGTCTAACAGTAGATTAGGAAACACACAAAACCTATAAACTTTCTAATAAAATAAATAAACTTAAACATATCATAATAGAAGACCTCGATTCACCTTCTATGAATGTAATTAGATGAATAGGCGATGAATAAAATATGTAGGCGTCACAGTGACTGTTCAGGGCTCCATTATCATAATGTGCGGTGCGGCCGCTTGAGCCCCAAATACATGCATGAATTAGGAAAATTAAAGCTTCATTGTTGCTTATGTGGGTCAAATGCCACTGACTGTACACGCTTAGTCACTTTTACTATGATGATGATTACATATCGACTTTTTATTATTACTATCATTTCATATTTACCATCATCGTCAACCTATTTTATTTTATGATTAATCTACTTTTAATTCAAGTTTATCATACATTTCTTATTTGTAATATCATCAGGAATGTATTTTTTATGATTATAACACTCGTGTCGTAACTATGAAGACTAGACATTTTGCAGCGTATCTGGACCTCCCAAAATGCATAAAAATCAGTTGATAATGAGATGACGGAATCTAATTTTGTATATATTATTATATATTAATAAATAAAATATTATGCTCTCTATCATCCCAATTTAAAATTCCTTAAGTAATCAGATATGATTATTTTATTTTTCTGTAGTCATTAAATTTACCAAAATTTTGTTTTAAGCTTCTTGTTTTTTTCCTCTTTACGATTCTTTCCCACGTGAGCAGTATATTTTCTTTGTATTTATGACAACTTTTATTTCCTTGCGATCTTCCTGCTTTAAGTTTTCCTTGTTCAGTAAATGAAATAAAAATCAAAAAAAAAATGCCTGACCCTTTTTAATGGAATTTGGAAAAGAAGAGGTTATAAAAATGTGTCTGTTAAAACAGAACCAAATTTTATTTAACCGAGTGAAAATGGGGTAAAAATGATTCAAACAATGCAAATCAAACCTAACTAATACAGATGTATACTTTGGTAGAAATTTGACGATTGAATTACGAAGTAACAACACCATGCATATCGGTTTGAAGATTTTTTTTATAACAGTCTCGTCCTCCTTTAAACGATGTGCATGTAATTCGGCTATTTTGAAAGATGGTTATAAATTTTCATTTCTAGTATTCCAAGTGTTACACGATCTGTATAATGGATTTTGCTCCATAGTTAAAATTTTACGATTATTCATATTACGTACGGCGACGGCAACAATCAATATTTCTCCACAACTTTCACTAGTTAAGTAAAAAGCTTTGCATGTTTCAAACGGTTCATAACACTTGAAGGTGAAAGTTTACGTGACCTTGTTCCTTAAGTTTCTATAATTAGTAGGTCCTTACCAAGTAAATTGCGCCAAGTTTTGTTTGTATACTCACGTTAACTATAACATTATTAATCGAGTCTTACATAATTTTTCGTCACATTAAAATTGAAATGTAATGGCAAACGCGTTTTTCTATAATGAACGCCGTTTAAATCGCTACCTATTGCGCAATTTGCACTCGCGACTTTACTGGTCCAATTTGAACGCAATGCGTCCAAATTCCATACATCGTTCAGATCGTTATTTAATCGTAATAATTATCGATCCTTAATCTAAGATTCCTTAATTTAGAGAGATGTGGTAATAACATTTAATGCAGACTGTAATCCAGTTTCAATTGCTACTAAGTCTAATATTAAGAAAAAAACCAATCGCAAATATAACGACGTGATCGTGTCTCGAATTTCATTTCGTGGTATATAGAGATTATTTATTATATCTTTAAATGGTTTCTTGTTTATTGGCAGAATTATTGCTTTATTTTAATTATTGATAGAACTACTTGTAGTAAGTAAGTTTATTTTATACGAGTGCACAAATCGATTATCTTAATACTAATACTGTTTGTAACATCAAATAAGAATACATCAATGCAATTTTTTTTTTTTTAATACAAATAGCAAGCAGACGAGCAGGCGGGTCACTTGATTTTAAGTGATTACCGCCGTGAACTAGCCCATCAGTTTCAGTAACACCAGGGGAATCACCTATGCGCTGATAAGGTTTTTCTGCCCCTTGATTAGTAAGTACTGTATCATATATCAGATTGGGCTGGTTGCACTATTGGTCACAATTCTTATGTTAAACATCGATACACATATCTATAAGATGTTCGTGCCCTAAGGTTTCACAAAAGCTTCTAAACATGCAAGGGCTGTTCCAAAAAGCCTTTCTTCCTTCTCGTGACATTGGAGTGCATTTCCATGCGGACTAGAGTGACGGGGGACACCAAGCGGGGGTCACTTACGGCGATAGTTGTCACTCTTCTTCGAGAATTGGGGAGCTGCCCGTGTATGAGGTGTCAGCCTTTTCGAGGATATCTGCTGGAAGGCTATTTTTCCTTGCTCTAGGTTCTGGTGGATCCCACTCCGGAAGGCTATTCTTTCTGGAAAGTTGTGTGTTGCGATGTGTGTGCTGATGGGAGCAGTGCTGGCGCGGCGGTGCTTCCTCGCGTCTGGACTGGCTCAATCCAGCAACGGTTTGGGATACGAATGACATCTGGATACTTTGGATAGCTTTCGATCTATTGAACATTTAAGTTACATTTAAAAGACTCTTATGTCAAGAAGTTGCTAATTTTTTTAATTAGGTACGCCACTGGATTTAATATTGTCGAGGGCTGGACAACATGAAGGAAAAATCAGTAAGATGTTTTGCTATTATCTCATATACATTCATGTATGTAACAATTAAGATACTCACTCTGTTCAATAACATGACCATCAATTCGTAACAAAAAAGATATAGAAATATTGATATACGTTTATGTTTTCCTTTTCTCTCTTATGTATTAAACAAAGTATACAAAGAGTCTGATCGAAGAAAATGATACAAAGGGGAAAACTTGGCGTTGAACCAAAAATTGTCTGTTGCCATAATATCACACTGCTCTGATACCTACACAACTTTTATTTGTGTTATAAAACCAAATCTTCGTTATACAGTTTCATTCCCCAATATTCTAGTTGTATATTAATATTGAACATGACGATAGGAAAGACGTAAAATATACCCCTACAGAGTAATAATTTATTTATCTCGTATTTAAATATTAAAAGTCAGAAATATTTGAACCACCCCAGGTCTACTTTCATTCAGTGCGGGTAGAGTCACTACACACAGACAGACTTGTTTCTAAAGTGCTTCTATTAGGCCTACTTGAAATAAATAAATTTTGATTTTTTTAAATTTGATTTAGAAATAAAGATGAAGGAAATCAGGGAAATACCATGGATCAGAAAGTATTACGGAAGGGAAGTTCTATAGAACTGACTGACTGGAATCAAGGATTAAAGGAAATACAAGGAATCAGAAGTCATAAGGTTCATGAAAATGATTTACTTAATAATCCTAGGCCATACAGCACATTTATTAAGATCAACAAAAGAACATCCTTTAACAATGTTTCCTGCAAATAAATAAAGAAAATAATTTCAACCATTTTATGGTGAAATTAACAATATAGTATTACTTTTTAGATGAAAGATATCCTACTTAAAACAAAATATTGAATAAGAGCATCATTGAACGCATGCCCTAGTTTGTACTTTATAATGTACTTCAAGCGCCAGGTTTTCAGGTCAAGATTAACTTCTAAATAACTTTGTAGAGTATCTTCCACAACATGATTTTAAATTTTTCTAGATAATTATGATTTACTTTAAAAACTACATATCTTTTTAAATAAACATTTTTTTGATTTTTGATTTTTGAACAAATATATTTTTAAATACTTGATACTACATTTCAGTATTTTTTTTTATTTCTGCTGATAGCTCAGAGTGTTCCGCTATTGGAATTCAAAGTATTTTATTCTGAGATATACCTGGTTAAAGATTATAACAAAAATAATAATGATAGAGTAGACAGGAAAACACGAAATAGACAGTTCATCTAATTAAATTAGTTGGATCATTTTGTGATGGTTAAGTAAAAATTTTTAATAAAACGATGTATATTTCAGTTTTTATCAACGGGTTTATATTGTACTGGTACATTCTTGATACTGCATTACACTTCACAAGATTCAGTGTTTTTAAATTTCTCTGCCAGATGGAACTCTCAGAATTGTATTCGTACATACTGTTAATTAAACAAAAGTTTTAAAAGAAAACACGGTTCCCCGCATAGTTTCTCCGCTAGTTAATTTTACACGTAGCGTTCCAGTTAATACCTTATAACGATGATGTTATAAGTGTTAAGAGATCTTTGCGTAACGTCAACACATAGAGAGCAAGCATAAAAGATCTTAAAAACTTACTAAAATTACATCTTCGCTATGCAATAATCAAAAGTGTTTAGAATTGAGTTTTAAATCTATAACAAAGTTAAAATACAAGGAACATAAATAAATGATATGAAATCTTGCTGGGGTACATAATAAAAAGTGCTCTCAAGGTTAGTTTTCTAAAGAGTTTCCGCGTCGTATATACGCCAGTGGTTTTGAGAGGACACGTCCCAGTTTTAACTAGAGCCCTTATTTAGCTTAAAACTCAACCAAAATGTTCTCGTTTCATGGTCATATTTCCGTAATCCTGTTTTATGAGGTTCTGTTTAAGGACGAAAAGCTGTTGTTAACTCGGCTTTCAGAAAAATTAAGGTAAATTTATGATTTTGTCTAACCTGATGATGACTTTTTTTTTCTCAAAAGATAGATTCTCAGAGATATATCGAATTTGATAAAACTTTTTATCATCAAAAGTTTCTAGTGAAACGTCTAGTCAATTCCATTCCGTTATTCATGTGACTTCAAATAATATTTTTTTAGGATCTATCTATGAATTTATAATGAATTCAAGGTTGTATTGCGGTTTTTGGTATATTGACTGTAAATTAGAAATTTGGTGAAGAGTTTGAAGGCTTTTAAGTAGTACATAGTGCGTGTAAAACAAAGAATGAATTTTGAATAACGATATTTCTGAATCCAATAAATACAAGAAAATATGTAATAACATCAATTAAGTATTTATAAGAAAATTCTACTTTACCTAAGTATTGAAAATACGGTTATTACGTAAGTCAAACCCTCGATAGATTGTAGAGCGCAGTTGTCTGAACGTTAATCACAGTTAATAATGTAATAACTTGTATCGACAGTGATGTAAGAAGCCAATTAATTTGTATGTAGGGCTGAATGTAGCAGAACATGTACAATACTTCGCTTCTGTAGCAGAAGCTTAAAGCTTTTATTAGTTTTCTGTTAAAGTTAAAATGAATATTTTCTCTGAACTTATAAGCTGGCTTAGCGTACTCTGCCAGGCACGGGGTTGGATCAGGGTATTTCGGATGCTGTTGCTGTTTCCATTAGGGGTGCGTAAATACATTTCCCAGAGCCAAAATAAAAGAAATTACGCAAAGCGAAGGCCGTATTTACACGCTTTATATTAGCTTCACTTGTATGTTTGTTTGTAACCGACTTCTTTGGGCGCGATTTTGACCCACTTTAAACGGTCAGATTTCTTTCAAACTTTGTAGATATCAAGGACCGATGACAATACACTAATCTGAAAAGATTATTCCAATTTTCACTATAAAAAATAAATTTTTAATGGCCTGTTTTAAATAATAATTAGAACTTGCATTTCGAGAGACGGGCACACTGAATAAAAAAAAATATTTTATCTCTTTAATGGTGGATGGGTTACCGATTAATTTTGCTCTAATAAAAATAATAGATCAAGTAAAACTAAAAAAAATCGCTAGGATTATGAATAAACTAAAAGAAAGAAATTAGCGTGTTTTTTTAGTTTGTTTGAACTATTTAATTTATTTTTAATAGAGAACCAAAATTAATACGTAGGTACTAGCCCAATTGTTTAGTGATATAATACTTTTTCTATACTACAATCTTGTAAAAGTGTTGTCATAAGTTAAGTTCTTAGCCAAATCCCAAATCGCTGCTAGCATTGGCAGGGGACATGTTTCTCTTTTGAAAGGACAAAAAAATGCTTATCTTTTCCCACAGTTTTATCCACTCTCCGAACATTAAGTATACGTAAGTGTTATATTTGGCGCAGGTACACTTCTCTTCTCACTCAACCCTGTTGCCGTGTTTTGGTAGTTGATCATGTAAATTTTATCGCTTGTCGGTGGATATAATCTGGAGATATAATTTTTGGCTCCTGCCAATGCTTACCATGCTGCGAACCATGGGCCAATAGTATACGTAATATAATCTAAGTACTTGCCTTATTTAATCTAAAAAACCGACTTTAACATGTCTACAAAAAGACCCATCACTCTCTCATGCTGCTATGGATGTTAACCCCACAAATACTCTTATATTCGTAGATCCAATGTGGTCCAAGTACAAATATATTTTACGATTTACGCGGTCGTTTTATAGACACTAAGCTGTTTGTTCAACGCGTCGCCTAGTGGATATAAAATTTTCCTAACGCCCAAAGAGGATGTAAACACTACTTAACATCACGGATTTTTTTTTTCAAGATTTTATACATTTATATATTATCTTTATTAATATTAGAAATGCGAAAGTATATATTTTAAGGTTTGCTTAATTGATGCAGCTTGCATTTTGGAAATGGATACAAGATACTTTTTATATATTAGGTATCTTGGGAAAACTGGATAGTTCTATAAAGTTTATATAAAACGTAAGCTTTTAGAAAAATCCTGTTATAATCTATTATTATCCTATTAAGGATTACATGTATGATAAAAAAGCTTGAGTACGAATTGCTCTAACTTCATAGCAAAATATTAATTCGACTGTGGGATGGTGATAATCTCGAAATCCTGGTTAAGTTTGTGTGGGCTCTTGTTAAACCAGGGCGTATCTGGAACACTCCTAGCTTAAATTTTAAGTTAACGAATGACCTAACATTAGTGGTAACATGTTGTATGTGTGAACGCTTTATGTGAATTTATATTTCCTGTCACTTACTTCCAATAAACTATCTCTATGCTATTTTGTTTCTACTAAAAGTAAGCTGAGATCTCACATTGTTGCGGGCTAGCCAGAATATAATTGCCGATGATGCTGGGTACCTAGTTTGCGATTTTCTAGTGGCGTACTGTTTCCCAGTATTAACTGTTATGTTAATGATGGCGCTCGTTAGATTCCATACAAATCGTACTTGGTTTACTTTCCCAAATTCTTTTTTTTTTTAAATATTATTTGATTGATGTATTATATGTTATTGACGAAACATTCAAATGGTCTTCGTTATGGTAAGTGGAAAGCTATCGCCTATGGACAGAGCAACACTTTGTTGGGCATGCAAAGAACACGTCCCAACTCCCACGGCCTGTCGTCTTGTGTTCATCAACCTGAGGCGTAAGTGTCAAGCCAGCACCTGCACCCTTCAGACCGCGGCAGAAATAAGAATGGCGGAGTACTGCCATTCTTATTCTGTCTGGAGCTCTGTCACAAAATTCTATAGTGCCTAGTACTAAAACCTCATACTAATCATACTAGCTACATCCTTGACAAATATGACTTTGAAGGTAACCTCAGTCCTTGAGCTTAGAGGCCAAGCCTACTACGAAAATACAAGTTTACAGTAGTTTTACGTCCTCTAATAGCGGCGTTACACGAACACTACCTATTGCCCATAAACCCGGCGGGCTCGTTAAACACGAGGGTACAGTTGGATTTTACTGTTGGCTTTACTTACGACCTACCTCTGACGAGGGGAGGTTCACTGAACTTATAACTACACAAATCGCTGTACCCGATAATATTGTACTTAGTACGTAACCCTAACCTAAACAAAATCTCAATCTCAACTGGTAGGTATTATTTAATTATCTTGCACCTATTTTCTGTTCTACTTATTATTATTACGAATGAATGAATGAATGATTCAGTATACGAATATCTAGAATAGCGATTCTAGATTTATATTTTAATTTACTTTATATTATTTAATTTTGATTGAAATTGACATTGTTATTTAATTTTGTTACCTTAATTTTCTAACATTTGTATAAAATGGAAAAATAATTTTATAATTAAGGTGTTATTGTGATTTGCATGCCATAGAATGGCAGATTTTAAGAACGGGACATTTAATGTTTTATTATAAGATCAAATTTGTTAACCTGCAATCACGCAAATGAAGATTTGACTTTGAATTTGAATGAATGAATGAAAGAGTGAATGTATTATAAATAAATATAAAAAATATTTTTTTTATATAATGAAAACAATATTTTAAAAATTGTAATAAAAGCTAGCAACCTAACAATAGTTAACATTTACAGGCCACCACGTGTCACATGGCCATCTGAAGTCTCGCCTAAATACGTGCATCGTTGTGATAATTTATTATTGTCAAATTCTAGAGCCTATAGTCCAAAATGAACTGTTATATTTTGTAGTGGCTGGAACGCGGGCCATAAACGCAGCGTTCATAGTGCGATGCCATCTCTCAACTTTGCCGTTCGCCTGAGGAAAATAGGCTGTGATAAGAATCCTTGTTATTCCCGATTTCTTCATCAATAGGTTGAATGCTTTGAAAGTTTATTATCACGTCGAGTTCACCAATTGTAGTGGCCGACCTAGCCACTCTATATCGGTGCAGGTGATCGCAGCGTAAGTATTATTTGGGCTATAAATATTCTATTATATTTTTTATATTATATGTGTACGTATATGAAGTATATTTTATTTTATTTATTATTATTATTACGACAGGATCATTTAATAATTTAAATATTTGTTTTATAAATATAACCTAAAATAAATTATGCAAAACTAAATAAAATCTAAAACGTCTTCGAAACCACCGCAGCGAGGCACAGTTCCTAAGATGCTGGCAGCATTGCCCCTTTGGATGGCCAAACTAATAATTTGGCCAAGGTAACTGCCCGCTCTAGGATCACCAGCAGACTCGATAACCCTTTTCGATAATTCTTTGAAAAGGGCTCGTGCCTCCGGACCCCACGAAATTATAATAATTTTTTTTTGTTATATATGTTTATTATCAAAGTATTATTTTGTGTACATCCTAACCATTCTTATTAACTTCATGTAGGTACTCAATTTGATTTGGCAGGTTGCCTGATAGAGATCGCTTTTAAGCGATAAGGCCGCCTATTATACCTTTTCTTCTTTATTTTAATTGTGTGTGTTTGTTTTTTAATGCTTGTTTGTTTTAATTTGGTGTACAATAAAATGTATTTGATTTGATTTAATGCCCCCATATGTTAATGATGTAATATTTGTTTTCTGTGCATCGTAGAAGACAATAAACGGTTAAGGTTAGTTTTCTTAACGAAAAAGAATAACTATAATAGAATTAACTGGTAAAAAACATGGGAAAAAATTCACAAGGCGTAATTCAAACTCTTGTGAACAATGGTGTAATGAAAAGCAAATTATGGTAATAGTGCGGTAATAGTCGATTACCATACTATACGAGGTGCTGCCAAGCGATTTAGCGTTCCGGTACGTTGCCGCGCGGAAACCGATAAGAGTTTATAACTGCCATACCGAACAGGCTAGCTCGCTACCATTTAAGGCTGCATAATGACATACCACCACGACACAGTAAATATATTGAGTTATATACCATACATGAGGAAGATTGCATCAAATGGAAAAAATCCTTCTCCCATACGAGTTGTACATCAATTTTTGGGTAGGCAGTGCTTTTGTGAGAGTAGGAAGTGCACGGCACTGAGAATAAGGCGTTATTGCCTAAATTAATGAGTAAATGTGTGAAAAAAAAATCCTTGCGATTATGGCCTGATGAGTAAACAGAAGGACAGAAGAAATAGAAGGAATGATTTTAGGGAGCATATATACAGAAAGATATTGAAATTCTTAAGGGAACTACGGACTGTTTCACTATGTCATTAAAAACCACAGGATTAAGAACATAGCTACAGAAACTGTGTCGTTATTTTTTTTATCATTAATTCTTTTCCTTAATTAGATTTCAAAGCAATATAACGAAAAGCGCTTACTCTTAGAATGAAGAAAAACTCAGATAATGAATGGTAATAATGGATGAGTTGAGTCGAACACTGACAAAGCGGTATTGTCAATTGCAGCCCATTGTCTCGAAAATGTGGAAAAAGGGGAGAATTCACAAAGCCTACTTTGACGTACAAATACTTGGCGGGATGCCTAACGCTCCTTCATCTTTCATAATAACAGCATAATATCGGTTACCAGAGAGCCGAGTCTATTATAAATTCGACCTAGTTATCATAGAGATAATATTATATTTTTAATTATATAATGTGTATATATTACTAATTGTGGTTCAAGTTAAAGTAGAAGGTACCAGAGCACGCGGAAGATCACCGATGAGATGGACGGACCAAGTGAAGGCCACAATCGAGGCTCCTCTACATGAATGCGCAAGAAAGGCATCCGTTAGAGAAGAGTGGCGAAGTATTGTCAAGCGAGCCACAAAACCCAGATGACGACCACGACCAGTCTGTCAAGACTGAAACGACTAAGAAGAAGAAGAATATATTACAAACTCGCTGTTGCCCGCGAATATCGAGGCTTTAAAAAAAATCCGTTGAAGCCATTTTATTTTTCTGGGATAAAAAGTAGCCTATACTACTCTCCGTCCTTTTAACTAATTTTGTGCCGAAAATCAAGTTCATTGGATGCTAAGTGGGGCGTAAAGGAACGACAAACAAATAAAAAAAAATTGCATAAATAATATTCGTAGGTATTGTACCTACAACCTGCCATGCATCTTCCTTTATACGCATACTAGCTGTTGCCCGCGACTTCATCTGCGTTTGTTTTTGTTTTTTTGACGTGGCATTAAATTTAGTTGTAGTTCTAAAAAAAAATTAAAGTATTCAGTATCGCTAAGCCTTAAATGAGGGGTTTGCTGCTGTCCGCTGAGGAGTTCTGGCCTCTATTTCTTACCACAGTTTAGGCAAAATTAACCTCTATAGTACAAAAATAATTATTTAAATCGGTTATAATTTGTCGGAGTTACGGTGTAAAATCGTCAAACACTTTCATCCTCTCTCCCAAAGGAACCGAGCTTAATGTCGGGATAAAAAGTACTTCTAACACTTTCAAGAATACCATAAAACAAGCTACGCTTACTTTGGGGCTAGATGGCGATGTGCGTATTGTCGCAATATATAAAAAAAAAAAAAATTATGACAATGCCACTTTATGGCAGAAATAAGCATGGCGATAGTACTTCTGTGACGAGCTTTGCCATAAAAAGCTACTCTATACGGTATACCTGCAGGTGACTTTTGAATTTAGTTGGCATTAAGCCCCAGTAAAGTAGCCAGTGTATGGTTACCTTGTAAGCCCGCTTGGTGCCTTTGGCTTTGCATCATACTATTTGCGTGTACTGTACGGGTGAACTATTCGCGTGTACAACTCGGATGAACTATTCGCGTGTACTATTCGGGTGAACTATTCGTGTGTACCATTCGGATGAACTATTGGCGTGTGCTATTCGGGTGAACTATTCGCGTGTACCATTCGGGTGAACTATTCCAGTTTACTGTATCTGTGCTTATGATTTCACAATAACAATGAAAAGGCAATACGAAGTGATAATTTTAACAATTCTGCCCTATTTCGATAAAAAAAATGGAATAAGATAGTGCCTAAAAGAAAACGTAAATCTGGGACAATAGCCTTAATACATTGCACGCCTCGGAAGAACCAATAGTTTTCAAGAATCAAACTTTAACGCCAGAGGAAAATTGACTTATAGTCCTTCATTTTAAAATCTTAGTCCTGGAACTGAGTTTACTATAGATTTAATAATTCACAACGTTCCCGGTAGGAGCGCCAGCGCGTAAATATATAGAGGAAGTTGAGTTTTAAAACATAAAGGAAATGGAAGGAAAGATCTCCAAAATTTTCTCTAAGGTGCGTGGAGTCCACCAATCCGCACTGAGCCATCGTGGTGGACTACGGCCTTTACCCATTGTAGTGAGAAACCCTTGCCCAGTAGTGGGCCGGTAACAGATTTATCGGGTCTCCTCTAAGAATGCAGTGCAAATGCAGACCAAATGCAGATTGGTAGACTTCACACGCCGTTGAGAACATTACGGAGAACTCTCAGGCATGCAGGTTTCCACTCGATGTTTCCTTCACCGTTTAAAGCAAGTGATATTTAAATTGCTAAAATTGAAACGCACATAACTCCGAAAAGTCAGCGGTGCGTGCCCAGGCTCGAACTCGGTCTATACGAAGGAAAGCCGAATCCTCACCCACTAGGCTATCACCGCTTCCAAAATATTCCGTAATGGATTGAAGAAGAAGAAGAAACACTTTATTGCGCGTAAACACACAGGAAAAGAAACATTAAGGAGGATACAGTAAACAATGTAGACATGCAAAGGCGGCCTTATTGCTGCAAGCAATCTCATACAAGCAACCTTGGTAGAAAGGACTTACAGCAAGAGAACGGGATAGTGCCAAGAGTGTTTTAATATATACACAAATACCAAAAATGTTTATTGTATACAAATACATAGATAATTTAAATAAATAAACGTTATATAGATATATATTAAATATACATAAATATATAACATACATAATATTTGATTGAATATAGTGTCTGTGGCGTAATGGTGTTTTTATCCTCGGGAATTAACGGCACTTGCGAGAAGTAAAGTTTTTGTGGTAAGGCTATATATCCACATTTACAGGGGTAGCGGTAGTAGGTCAACAGTCACCTTCATTTAATTGTTTACACAAGCTTGTTTTGAACGCCATTCGGCGACGTAGAATAGACATCATTGACGTAGAGGGAAACTAAGTAATTGAAGATGTAAATTGATTGATACCTGTATATATTTGTATGTCGGGAATGTTTAACAAACCATCTCAACATTTAGGTCCTTGTTTTCTTTGTGTTTTGCCTTCTGTGTTTTGTTGCAATAAAGTTTTACACGCTTTCAGTGCCGTGTTTCAGTGATTAAGCAAGCGCGGGGCCCGTAGCAAATTCTTTCAAAGATCCCTTGATCTGCTACGGGTTCTTAAGTATAAAGTCGTAAAAATACAATTCAATACTCAATACTTTACAGTATTTGCTATCTATAGGTGACAATTTTGTGGGTAATTAATAGTTTAGTAAATTACTATTCTTAACTGCTACTCTTGTTACGTGGTTAATCCGGCACTGCACGCTTTATAATTAATAGCTATACTTGTATTTTTGTAACCGATTTCTTAGGATGCAATTTTGACCCACTTTAAACGGCCAGATTTCATTAAAATTTTGCATACCTGTCAAAGACTGATGTCTATGCAATAATTCTATTAAAATTCCCGATTATCCTGATTACATTCGTCAGGATTCATCAATTTCTTTCCATATCCTTTGCATGAGTGGTAGTGCGCGAACTACGCATGCGTGCATTTCCAGAGACTTACTCTTTGATCGGGCACTAAGCTAAGCACATCCGCATATGGATGGGGACTCTTATGGTGATTGCGTCTTCTTTTCTCAAAGGTTACTGGTAAAATCCCAGTAACAGAGAAGCATTAAGTGATAATTGTCGATACATATTTGAAAATTTAATTTATGCCCATAAAAATATAACAAAATTTAAAAAGAAAATGGACTGTAACAATATTAATATTAGGAGAAAAAATAAACTCGCTGTGCAGTTTACTAGGCTACACAAAATTGCTAATTCATTCAAGGGCAATTGTATATTATTTTATAACAAATTACCAAATGAAATCTTTGAGATGTCTCTCAATAAGTTCAAAGTTTATATAAAACGTAAGCTTACAGAAAATCCTATTATAATATTAAGGATTACTTGAACGATAAAAAAGCTTTGGTGTGAATTGCTCTAGCTTCATAGCTTAATATAAATAAACTGTGAGATGGTGATAAAAAAAAAATACCCGGCTTAGTTTGTTGTGGGCTCTTCTTAGACCAGGGCGCGTTTGGAACCCTAAATTTAGGTTTAAGTTGGCGTACGAAGTTATCACAATCCCCTTACAAGTATGTAAACATATATGTATGAACGCTTCATAAGTGCCTGTGATATGAATAAAGAAATTTTGAATTTGAATTTGATATCACTATTTCGTCAATAATCTTATACCATTAAAAGCCTCTGTGATGACGTCATCTTTGACTGGTTTCAAAAATCTACATACGTAATTAAGATAATGATCACAGTTACATATAGTTTGATTACAGTCATCAGTTAACAGTTTTAAAAAATGTGAAAAACACGCTTTCATAAATAAACGAATCTAAAAATTATTAAATAAATTTGATTTAAGAATATTGTTAAAAAATCTAACAAAATGATTAATGGTGTTAATAAGAAAAAAATGTTTTATTTAAAAAAAAAGCGTGGGGTGCTTTTGAAGCTTTTATCGAAATGATAATCCTTGCCATATAACTATTTTATAACGTTGGATACAAATAAATTATTTGTGTAGTTCCAATTTTTTTTTAAAGTGCCTTATTACTTATACTTATTTAGTATTCTGACACCATATACTAAACTACCTGAAATAAATGAATATTAACATTTGAATTTCTTTGAATATAATTGCATGTCATCGTGGTTTGGTGTCATTTGAGTTGGTGAGTCAATAGTGTTTAGAAAAATTATTAAACTGTATAAATGGGATTCTGCGTTAAGTTAGTGAATGATGTGTCTTAATTATAATTTTGTTGCGGTAAATTTTAATGAATAAATTTTGATGAAATTGAAATGAATAAATTTATTTAATTGAAATGTTTTTTCAACCAAATATTGACGACCGACTGGGGCAGTGGACCGCGACCCTGCTTTCTGAGTCCAAGGCCGTGGGTTCGATTCCCACAACAAAATATTTGTGTTATGAACATGAGTGTGTTTCAGTGTCTGGGTGTTTATTTACATTAGGGTGATTCAAAAATATTCATCCTAATCCCTTAATATTAATATTAAGATTTGTCCTCATCGCATTTTTTTAATTCCCATAAGAATAACATGGGATAAATATTAATATTAAGGGCTCATCTTTCCACAGAATTTTTTTTACACCCAACAGAAACAACTTTTGAGCCTGTTTGGAAAATAAAAATGTTTTTTTTTGGATTTTTGAAAATCTGAGATTTTTAGCGGGAAGTTAGAAATGTTTTTTTGGATCACCTAATATATATTATAAGTATTTATTTATATGATTCATTAAAATATTCATCAGTCATCTTAGTACCCATAACGCAAACTTGTAAACGCGGGAGATTTAGAGAAAAAAAAGGAATTTATTTTAAAACGATCGCTTACTAAGTTTTTCTCTACACTAAAGATATTGCTAAAGGAATAGTTATAATAAAAACTGAGTATGTGGGTAGTGGCATAGCATATTCATGAGGTCATTCAATGTGGCAAAAAATAAGTATAAAATGTATGGTTCGGTAGTTAGACTTGCCTCTGATACATTATAATGGCGCTAAGACAACTAAACTAAAGTGCGCACTCACACACACGTACATACACACACGTACACACACACACGTACACACACACACATAAAAAATATTTTTTGCTCGTTTCTACGACCTCAGAACTTCATTTTTTTTAATTATTTTTTTCAATGTACAGAGCCTTAAGACTGCAGGTCTTACGTGCTCTCCGAGGCACGGGGATAAACACCGCCTTTACGTGCTCAACGAGTCAAAAAGAAGAGACAATAGAATCCAATAGCAAATAAATCTTTGTTGAATATACCGACCACGACACCAACTAGGTAGTCAATGTTGTGTGGAAAATACCCCAAATTGTATTTCTTGATGACGTCATACGATATCGATTTCACGAGATGGCCGGGGTAAGTGTATTAATAAATCCCATAGTCAATTCAATACGTTTATATTCAAGGTTATAAGGTTACGTCTTTGACTGACGGTATTTCAGATGTTTGGACGGAAATTGATGAATTATTTTGGGACTTCTTTTGTAAAAACTAGCGGATCCGGCAGACGTCATTCCGGTTCGGGAAAGCAGCGACACATTAAATTTATAATCATTATCATATCGACACATTACGGGCCCACCATGGGGCATGGGTCACCTCAAACAATGAGAAGTGGTTAAGGCTGTAGTCCGCCATGCTGGCCTAGTGTGGGTTGGTAGACTCCGTAACCTATGAGAACATTATTACAACTCTCAGGCACGCAGGTTATTCACGATATTTCCTTCACCGTCGAAGCAAGTGATATTTTTAATAACTTGAAACGTTATTGCTGGGTGCGTGCTGGGATTCGAACTCGGACCCCCGAAAGTGAAGTCGAGCTCTTACCCACTACACTGTCACAGCTTCGCAAATTTATAATAATTTAATCAAATTTGATAACATGCCGACAGCAGCGCCATCTACCGATGACCAGTCCAATGGTTTATTGGTAATTGGTAATAACCTTGGCCACAATCTCACCCAATGGAAAGCGCAGATGTGGCCTTAGTTGGGACGCGCTTGCCTAGAAGATGCCTATACACTCTTGTTTCAAAGATACACATGTAAGAATTAGGAAGCACAGAACTCAGGTGGGCGTTTCAAACCCCAGCCATGCTTATAAGAAAAGAAGTTGCAAATAGCTTTGTGCGAGTTTATGGGATATCGACTACTCGATGTCTCGATGTCTTTTGATAACAAGACAAAACAAAATAAAAAAAAATTGTGTCAGCTCCGACGCACGACTGGAGTTTACTCCTTAAGTACGATTATCGAAACATACACAAAAAGAGTTTATTTAACTGAATAAAGATTAATACCATATGAAAGGGTAAATTAAATATCCTGTGCAATTTATTCACACACGGCGGAAGTGTAACTTCTTAAAAGAAGCCTACGGGAGATTGAGGTGGACGTAGAGTATCTGTACTATTAGGATAAATGTAATGTTTATTATTTAGTTTTCATGGTAACTAGAATGTGAAAAAAAATGTATAATGTTTTCTATCTCACTCTGTCCCGTATATTTATGTTTGTTTATTTACCTAGATAATATTCGGTTTCCTTGGTAACTTAAATAGGAAAAACAAGTTAATTAAACGAAAGCGACGTTGCATGTTTTCGCATGCAATGTCTGTCTTTATGAAATTCTTACATTAGAAAAGGTTAGCACTAATTCTGCAAGTGTTTAGTAGGTCTATCACTGCAGTTTTACCCTCTGAGTTTCATACCCTCTCATATATTAAGTCTCTTCAAAATATAAGCTCTGTGAAATTTCAAATATGCTTTTAGGTAATGCGTATGAAAAAACTCATTCATTTTATTTATGTGGAAAAACAGCGAGCTTCTGCGTAAATAAATATGAAGTGCTTAGCGTGAGCACTGACCTGGATATAATGCTCAGTATTAATCAAATCGAATCAGCTCAGTATAATAAAAATATATAAATAATTTCATTTTATTCTATGTATAAAAAAGGGGAGATATAATAATATAATTTTATAGTAAGTATAACGAGTTTAACAGTTTAGTCCTCCAATCCGCACTAGGCCGGTGTGGTGGACTTCGGCCTTAACCCCTTCCTATTGTTGGAGGAGACCCGCGCTCTGCAGTGGGCCGATAATGGGTTGATATGATGATAACAAGTTTCCGCTGGACCCAAGCGCCACAAGACCGTGGTATTTGGAACTCCCGACAAAACACACCTCCCTGGCGCAACGGGCAATTTGGGAATTTATTATTTCTGAATTTTCTCTGGTCTGGTCTGGTGGGAGGCTTTGGCGCTGGCTAGTTACCACCCTACCGACAAAGACGTGCCGCTAAGCGATCCCGTTGCGATGTCGCGTAGAAACCGATTAGGGATATGACTATCATACTCCGTAACAGGTTAGAATAGAAAATAGGGCGTGCAAAGGCGGTCTTATAGCTAAAGCGATCTCTTTGACCACCACCTTTGACGTTAGGAACGGGTTGGTGTAGAAATTAACGCGTGTGAGGACTACCGATCTGCACTTAGCCAGAGCGGTGGTATACAGTGGCGTTCATAGGTATTGAGTATCATTATTTTTTTAATTTAGCTACTTTAGTAATATTATAAATTTATAGATTTTGCTGTGTTTATAAAACGTGTAACTGGAAACTGAAATAAAACTTCACAGGCTTTAGAGACACATTACTGTCTGTGAAACCGAAAACCACAATAAACGAGACATCTTAAAAAAGATAAATGGGTAATATTCAGGTTATTTTTTTTCGTTTTGAAATGTTTTTTTTTTAACAAAGAGTTAGGAAAATAAATTCTACCCCAAACATGGGATGGTTGACCTTGGCGAAGCAATTTTTTTAACGTGTGGGAGAAGCCCAGACTGCGGCAAAAAAAATATATTTTG
Source organism: Pararge aegeria (assembly GCF_905163445.1). NCBI lineage: Eukaryota > Metazoa > Arthropoda > Insecta > Lepidoptera > Nymphalidae > Pararge > Pararge aegeria. The sequence goes on from NC_053183.1 coordinate 2,816,061, forward strand.
GAGTACAGAAGGAGCGCTTCGCGATGCACTCGTTACTCTCTCGATTGGACAGCCCTGCAGGGCTAGCACGGGCGGGAGATAAAAATTATATCCCCCGTCTATATCATCTGACAAAGGATATAATTAACGTGCCCACCTGCTAAATCACTGGAACATGGAATATGAGAAGTTTACCCACGTTTATTAATACACACATATTATTTGGATATTATTTCCACTTGTGCGCCAGTGCTCTCTCTGAGAGTTGATAAAGCTGTGGGAGAAGGCAAATTCTATTTCCGTTCCCCGGGGAGATAATTGTCTCCTGCCCATGCTAGCCGTGCTGGTGTAATGTATTCTATCTCATTCTCTTGCCGATTTAAGCCATATATATGTTTGTCGTAACGCATTTTCGATTCATCGAGTTTCAATCTTAACGATTCTTAAGAAGTTTCACTTCAGAAAATATGGTTTTTCCAAGAACCTACAGTTTCAATAAATTGGACGTTTGCCAAGTCCCAACTAGTGATCCACGTGAATCTCAATGCCCTCAGCTAGAAGTCGATTCGTTGTCATGCAATTAATATCTCCTTGTTGATCTTCATTTGCATCAACTCAATTTGAATATTCATGCACTAATAATATTATTGACGTTGATTGAAATATATCATGCGGAATACCTAACTAATCAAATGTACCTATTATATGGCTGTATTAAAAGATTTTATTTATGAAAATACTAGCTGTTGCCCGCGACTTCGTCTGCGTTTGATTTTGTTTTTTCATGTGGCATTAAATTAAGTTGTACATCTAAATAAAATTAAAGTATTCAGTATCGCTAAGCCTTAAATGAGGGGTGCTGCTGTCCGCTGAGGAGTTCTGTCCTCTATCTCCAACCACAGTTTGGGCAAAATTAAACACATAGTACAAAAATAATTATTCAAATCGGTTATAATTTGTCGGAGTTATGGTGTAAAATCACTTTTAAACGTCAGTATATCTGGAAATACAACCGGTATTTAACGTATGATAATATTTTAAAGTCTGTGGCGGTCGATGTCTTACAGATCTCAATGCAGATTACAGATCAGGCAGAGGTATCACTTATATTTTGAAAGTAAGTTAGATAGAGCTAAAACAGCTGTCTTAGCTCAGCTAAGATGGCGGACTTAGATACTAAGCCACGACGCACAGATCACGACTATTATCGGTTAGTGACATTGATTGAAGGTACATTGATACAAATAAGAAGCTAACATACTTATATGAATTTGTGAGTTAGAAAGCTTCGGCCGTGGCTAGTTATCACCCTACCGATAGAGATTCTGCGTTCCGATACGATGCGGCGTAAAAACCGATTAGGGGTGAGATTGTAGTCAAGGGTGTAGTGGAAAAAAACATGTTATGAATAAACGTGTATTTTTTTTAAACAAAAGATCCATTATAACCAGCGACTACTCTTAGTTATAATATTATATAAAGATTTATTCCATTGTCCCTCTATCCAGTAAATCCTGGTGCCCTAACAGAAGCTTAATTGGATCTAGGTCCAACAGAGAATATAAATTTTGAGATATATTATCGAAATGCCTGAAACCTATTTCCTGAAATGTCTACCATGGCATGCAGAAAATTATCGTTCGTGGTTCAACTATTTGTGTTAAATTCAAAAAGAACTCTCTTATTTAAAATAAATATTTAAAAAAAACCTATAATAAAAGTATATTTAATGTATGTAAAATAAATGGAGAAAAAAAAAAATTTTAACAGATTAAAATAAACTTACCTTAAAACATTTGTGTAAAAGAAGTTGCATTGGGAGCTGACAGAAATCGCAAGAAGCAGTATTATTTTAATATTGCCGACGTTTTTGTTTAAATTATTTTTTGAAATAAAAAATAAATTTGTAATTTTAAAAAATAATACTGCTACAAGCAATATTTTTAAACCGCTGTTCTATCTAGCAAAGTTCTAGAATGGTATGATAGTTGCATAAATAACTGACACTTTCTAGCACGCACGATAAGCGTTATCGTTCAGCTTTATCTGAAACGATTGTAGCGACATGCTAGATGTACGCAAGTTTTAAGCCAGATCGAACGAATAGCGGGTTTTCATAAATTGGAAGTCTTACCGATTGCTCTCCTATCTAAGGCAGATCCAATATCACACCTCACTAACACAACGTGGCACAACACTGTTAAAGTAATATCCAATGCGTAATTTATCGAAAAGGTTGTATGGACACTTTATCGAGGTGAGTCCGAAACGCGACTGTCCCGGGTGCGCCGCTGGAATCGATCGGTCTGCGCATATTCCTTCGCGCCCCGCGTCACTCCGGCCACCCCCTATATCTTATGTATGAAAGCAATACCAGGGAAAAGTGAGAAAGGCTTGCCATCGGCCGTCCCGTTGCGTGGCTACAGTATTGCAACCGTTTTATTACGGCCATTTTATTTTATTGTCAATAAATTTACGCATGAGGACTTACATTTAAAACACTTAGTGGCCGGATCTTCATTCATGCGTAAAAGCACTGCCTACCTGTTTTTTGTGGCGTGGTGGAAAAGCTTTATTGCTACCTCCGACCCTCGGGCAGGACGGAGGTTATGTGGGACTACCCCCCTCTAAAGTCCAATACCCCTACTAAAAACAACACGGTATATCCCTCTTGTTGGCTTTGTTAGACGCCCGGGGAACAAGCACTGCCTACTACATTTTCATATAACTCTTCGCACGCCACTCCTTCCTCCGTTGGCTCATCCAGCTCAACGGCCACACCTTTTCTGAACATATTATATACTCACTAGTTCTGCCGGCGACTTTCGTATTTATAATATTAATACTTAATGTGGATATTTAACACCAACTCGGATAACTTCACTAGACGAAGAATTTTAAAACAAACACAATCTACGTTCTTGCATAGCTTCTAGCCACCATTTTTTCGTCCGGAAAATATTCTGGAACATTCTAGGTTAGCCCTAGAATGTTCCAGAATATTTTCCGGAATATTTGGCTATAACAAATCTTTCAGCTTTAATGTTCCCTAAACTATATGCATTATAATACTAGAGAAAATACCACTATCAGAATAAATACTACCTCCTTTATCGCCCTTGATACAATCCAGGCCTTGACACAAAATTCCACAAGGTCATAATAATAATTGAAGTATATACATTTTTATCCAGGGTTCAAATGGTCTTACTAAGCCGAAAATCACTTTGTATGGAGGGATTACAGGCAAATTAATGAAGGACCTCCCTTATATCCTCTCCCCCTCTGTTTTTCTATGGTTTGGCAAGCTTAACTGTTTAGTTAATAATGATCCAGTCGACGATATCGTGCTCGATAGCCCTCCCTATCGAGCTAAACCATATCAAATAAGAAGTTAGGGGTAATATAATTACGTCTTATCTGGTGAGATCAATTTCTGTATAATCCAGATTAAATTTATAGTTATACTACTTAGCAGTACGCAAGGCGTGGACTCGGTTTCTTACCAGGAAAGGAGAAATGTATTTCCTTAAAATTGCATAAAAAAAAGGCAAAAATCCTCCTACTATACGAGTTATATATCAATTTTAGGGTACGCCGTGCTTTTGTGCATGTATGAAGTGCACGTCACTGGCTGTACGGCTTTTTACAAATCCGGCGGGACCGCTTGTTTTTCTGGGGCAAAAAGTAGCCTATATTACTCTCCGGCCTTTCAATTAACTCTTTACTGAAATATTTGATAGAAGCAGGCGTTACTTTGCGGAATTCCATGATACATTATAAAAATTAAGCTTAATTTGCTATATTCCGCGAAAAGCAGGAGAATTTGTATGGTGTAATTTATAATTTCTTCAATCCTTATACTCCACGCCAAACCGATCTGCGGAAATTTACCCTCTACGCACATTTCGTTTCGAAATTGGAGCATCCTCAGGAGAAGTTGACTTTACAATGAATAATTGTTAAGAAAACATCTCTTGAGTTAAGTCTTAACTATTATTCATTGTAAAGTCAACATCTCCTCATAATCTATACCGAAAATCAGTTTGATTGTTGTCTTCGTAAGGGGGTATAGTTAGGACAAACTACCAAATTTTAGCATTTATAATATTAGCATGGGTACCACTTAATCCTAAACGATTCTGGGATCTGTTGTAAATCTAAGCACTAATAATGATAATAAGCTATTAATAATTAGAGTACCAGTATAAGCAGTAAACTATACTACTATAAGTCGACTATAATTATTTCATAACAATACTCACCTTCACTTGATTGGAAAGCAATCTCCTATGCATTAGAAGTACGATTACATTTTATTTTTTCATGTGTGTTCTTTATAAAAGACATGTAGAATTAGATTGCTCATATAAAATTCAAAACACAATCACGCTTGGGAAGTTCCGTTTTTCTATTCTTTCAAGAAAGTAAATTGTTAAATTACAATTCTCTAGAAATGTATTTCCTTTAAATGTAAAAATCACATATGCCTTTAATTCCCAATTGAGAGCTCCACGATAAATTGAGTTTTAGGTTCATATTATGATATTAATTATGGGATAATCTGGTCTAAGTATTGTTGTTTTTAGATTACATTCTAGCAAGCTGTTATGTTAATTATCAAAAATCGTATTTGTAAAAATAAGAAAAATAAACTGTGTTTTTATAAAGACGACAATTAAAAAATGATAATCGAATGCTAAACAAAGAAAAAATGCAATTTATGATGTCATTCGTTTGGCTAACGAATTACTCTTAAGTTTTGATCATTTTTTATGGATTTATGTTGAGGCTCTTATCTTACCTGTACTTTTTATCCCTGTGCCATACAGAGATGTGCAGCATCTGATGGTCGTATACAGCATTCGGTAACGGCAGTTTCAGGTGTCTCTGGAACTCCGGTTCTCTCTTCCCGTAAAGGACTGAGGTACGCTGGAATATTGATCGCTGTGATGGCAAGCTCTGATCTTCCGCGACCCCGCTGATAACGACCTGTGATTAAAATACAGTAACTATAATAATCAGCTGCGTCAATGTTTATTTTTTTGTGGAAACAATCTAAAGTGGTCGTCTCTTGAAAAATCCGTCATAATCCAATAACCACTATGATTCTTTTATTGAATCTTGTTAGGTTGCAATTGCCTTATTTGCTCAGCATGTTATAGATCACTGGGTACTTGGTTCGAATTAATGGTCCGCCGTACTAGCCCATAGTTTTGATATTGGCGTTGCCATAATGATAGTATCTTCTGTGTTAAAATAGTTCCGTTCATATATTGGACATTGTAGGAGTAGGTTTCAATAATTTTGTTTGCCAATTTAAGAAGTGCACAGAGAACGAAGTTGGGTATATTCATCCGTTATTTTTTAGTATTAATCTTATTTTTTTTTTCTGTAAATGATTGTAAATATTGATGTTGGGAAAGAGCAACTACAGAGTTTCTACTGGTTTTTCTTGGTAGGATCTGCTTCCCGAACCGGTGGTAGAGTTACTACAAACTGACATACTTTATGTTTCAAAAGTGCTTATAAAGGCCTACTTGAAATAAACGAAATTTTAATTTAAATTTTTTTTAATACCTTTGCATACGCGTTGATCTCGTCGACTTTTCCAGAAGAACGCTGCAGATCTCGACAGCGAATTACTGGAAAAGGAAACAAAAATTAATATTTTTTTGTTTAACATTACTAACCGAATAAAATAATCGTGGAACGATATCCACCACTCACCGTGCACGTCTATTATATCATTTCTCATGACTATTTCTAAATCAATAGTTCCTTTTAATGCTTGAAATCGATCCGTGCTTCGCTCTAAGCGATTACTTGCGACGCTCTGCCTTTTTTCTTCACTGCTACTAATACTGCTATCTTCCGGAGAGTAAGTTAGACAACGTCTTGATGTTTTATGTTCTAACACAGGTGTCATCAACCCATTTGATAGTAAATCTACCTCTAATTTACTTGTTTTACGAGCTCTTTCTTCACTGAGCACATTACTGGACCTTTTAAGATTCGGTAATGGAGTAATTGGGCTGGGAATCCCATTTTCTAATGTTAAACCAAACAATTCTCTAGATCTTTTGTTTTGCACTGGTCCGTTCGTTTTGAGACTGCTGTGTGATACATTAGACCTTATTGAGTTGTTTAATGCATATCCCTTTTCTATAGGTACAATTTCAGAATATGCTGCACTTATTGGTTCACATAGTGAAGAGTTTTGTAATTCTATTGCCGGGCTGGGTAAGCCCATTTCTAAAGTTAGAACCAACGAAGATTTAGAATCAACTTGTTTCTGTTTCCAAATACTATCGATACTTACGGTGGATTTTTTTCTGCGAATGCATTTTTGTCTTCTCCATCTACTATTTTTACAATCTCTTAGTGCAGAATATAAGTCTGGTGTTGATTCAGATGTTACTAGGTCCAGATTACGTTTTTCATTTAAAGAAGAGTTCATTGATCGCGATCTATTTAATGACATATTTACACGATCATAAACATTAGACTTATGGTTCACATCCACACATTTATCAGGAGTTCTTACTTCTCTTTCATTATATCCATCACCATCGTCTAAGATGAATCCTCCAATAGGAACATTCTTTAGTAACTTATCGTTGACTCTATGAATTGGAGCTCTCTTTTTAGTGGGTGTAGTTTTAGGAGACACTGAATTTTCTCTTGATAAGTTCACGTATCTCGCTTCTTTTATTAAATTTGTCTTCATTTCAGTTTGTGGTTTCACAAACAAATCTTTAATCGTCTCGATTGTAGGAATTTCTTCTTCAATTGAGATTTTATCTTCGGGTTGCATATTGGTAAGTATTCTTCTTTTAGATTTTACTATTTTCGTGCTTTTAATTATGTCTTCTATCATTCTTTCTAGAGTTATATCTCCCATTTGGGTAGTTGAAACGGTTGACTCTGTTGTACTGTTAATAGAATCTTTCCCAAGAATAAATTTATTTTCCATTTCTGTGGAGCTCTCTTCATCTTTTAATGGAATCGTAAAAGGAATATCCACTTTTGGGAAAAATTCAGTAATGTCGTTGTTACAAACAGCTCGTTGTGACTTAGTATGCGCACTCATAGTGCTAAATCTAAGAGCAGCTAGTTTTACAGACAATGGCGTAATAGAAGGAGAACAACCATCCCGAACTAAAGAATGAACATCTTTTTTATCAATAGAAGGAGATTTAAAAGAACTTTCAAACTCATTAGATTTTTTTCTAGTGCGTTTTAGTGGCCTTATATTTGTTGGACCATCTTCCTTTTTATTAAAATATAAAGGGTTATCTGTAAACATACAGTGACCAAATATAGGTAAAGTACATTTTTCTAAATTTGTTTTATCAACTATAACGGGTTTTTCAACACAATTTATGACTAAATCTTTGTCATATTCTATTTCCACTAGACCTTCACTTGCAGTTTTTGTTGTACTTACTGTTTTTTTATTACTTATTTGCTTTGCTATTACAAATGAACTTTTGTTACTACCTGAAGATGAGCTTAATCTTTCTGATAGCTCATTCAATGATGGTTCAGAAACACTATGACTTAGTTTTGGTGATATTATTAAACTTCTATCTTGCTTGATTCTTCTTTCTGATTTATAAATACAACTATTCCTATTAAAAACTACGTTATTATTGCAGCTGGTTTCGAGTTTCCTCTTTTTAGCTTCTCTAACTCTTCTACTATACGTAGGAGGAGTAGGAGGTAAATCTGGAGGAATATCGTCTTTCGATGCATTTCGATATAGCATTCTTTTTTCGATATTAGGATTACCAGAGGTAGGGGTAATGTTGCTTACGTCTTTTAAAGCATTGCTATCAATTTTTTTCATAAAACCTTCTCTAAAGTGATTAGGCGTATTGCCTACACAATTAATGTTTTCTTTATCCACATTGCGGCAGTTATTTTTCCGAGCTGCCGCACCTAAAGACCTTCTCTGATATCTGCTGGGCTTTTTACTTTTTTTTACAGTCTGTGCATCTAAAGAACGTCTTACTTTATCGTCGTAAGTTTTGTGAGTGTAAGGTTCTGCTTCATCTGTTTCGTCATCGTTGTTTATCTGTATATCTTGATTTTTTTTACCATATACCGTCCACTTAAGCATTTTTTTTATCTGAAACAAAGAAAAACTAATTTTAGTAATGTTAAAGTTGGACTGCAATCTCATCTGATGGTAAGTGACGAAGCTGTCTATGAAGTGGGCTATCCTTTTATTTATTTATCATATCTAAACATAGTCGCATTCATGAGGCTCTGTAGCAATATAATAAGTCCTTTTTTGGACCTATACCCATATTTTTTCTTAAGCTTTGCAAAAGTCCACGAATTTTGACGCGCATAAGTATTAGGTAGATATTTAAGTTTAACTTTTGTAAATTGCTTTTTTTGGGTTGATTTTTTTTCCGGCGTATCTTTTTGAAAGACTTTTAAAACTCCTTAGTTTTAGACTGTAATAAAATGCTGAATTAAAAATTTCAATACAAAGTAACTTTAAAGAACTCGTAAGATCATAGATTATTTGCTAAGATTTCCTTCTGCAGCCTCATCATCAACATTATCATCAATTCAACCGATTGACGTCCACTGCTAGCCATAGGTCTTTTGTAGGCAGTTCCAAAATCCACGGTCCCGGTCCGATTGTATTAAGCGGGTTCCATCGACCTACGCGGCGTTTACTGATGTGGGGTCGCCATTCCAGCAGCATAAGACCCCATTGCCACTTCAGCTTTGTGACTTGCTGAGCTATGTCGGTAACATTTTTGATTTGATAACGTAGATACTCTGTTAGCATAGCTGTGTCTACGTCCGCTGAGTGACTCTGAGCCTTCTTATGGGGCTCATAAGAGACCACGGTCTACAGCGTAAAGGGAGCTATTTACACATAGATAATTAGTTAGATTATCTTACAAAGTGCGAACCTAATACACTATGTATAACACCGTAACATATAAATCTTTCAACAGTAATTGCTTTTAGATCTAGTATAAACTCCATAAACTCAATATCCGGAACAAATGGCTGAATGGTCTTATGATGCAGAGAGTAATAAAATAGAGCGGTTGGACAATAAAAACGGAAATTATTGTGTCATGCGTTATAGCCGTTTCTTCAGTGTATTTTCTCTCATCAGAAGATAGTCGATATACTCGTAATTATACTTTATATCTTTGAAATACAGATGTCTCAAAGATATAAATACTCGTGCTTGTGATTATATTATCTACCCATTTTTGTAGGACAAATACATAAATTTATACTAACTAAGCCACAGCTCTAGTAACATAGATATAGGTGTATCTTTAACCAACTGCGAAATAAGGAGGGTTATGTTTTTCGGGGTGTATGAATGTATGTTATTTCTTTGGCACGCCCTACGGCTTGACGTATTTATATGTGAGTGGTGTCAATATATTGAGTGACACTGTGTACATAATTAAAAATATATATATAATGAAGAGAGAAACAAAAAAACCGACTGCGTTAACATCTGCCATCTTTACTTGACAAAGCAGAAATAATAGCACGTTAAAATTATTCGGCCTTTGTCATAATAGCTCAATATTGTTATTTGCGCAAGCAAGATCATTATAGACACGACGAAATAATATTAGTTGTAAGTCTCAACCACAAGACATGGCACGCTTCCTTCTAAAAAAAAACAAAATATATAATTTTGTTGAGTACAGCAAAATATTCAAATCAAAATCTTTTCAGTTCTTTAATTAATAAAGTGGTTTTAAATTTATTTTTAATATATTTCGTTTATCTATCCACTATCATTGCAGCTTTAAATTCACACTAAAACACTTTAGTAAAAAAAAAGTAGCAACGTTAAATAAGCTATTACAGAATTACAGAATTAAAATGTATTTAACGGTTAGCCGCGTTCTTCATCTGGATTTATTAAAATGGATGAAAAGGACTAGCAGGATAAGAAAGGCCCGTTAGAAAATAAAACGGTTACTTTTTATCAATGTCGTGACATAGTCTCGACTAGGCGTGAAATTGTCCCACAGCTTCGTTGTTATGTTCATAGCGGACCTGTCGAGAACGTGACAAATCATAATGTGACACAGAGATGACGTGACAAACGTGTGTCAATTTTAATAAATCGTCGCAAAATGAGTTACTGTTATGTTCCGTAAGCAATGTATTACTGTTTACACTGTGCTCTATCATTTTTTAATCTGGGTTTCTCTTTGTTTTCATCCACATTTAACTTCTTTTAAGATAAATAAAATTTGAACGTTACAAGCAAAAATAAACTTGCAGTGCAATACACTAGACTACGCAAAATAAGCAATTCATTTACAGGAAATTATATACAATTTCACAACCAATTATCGGTTGATATGTTGGGGATGTCTCTAAAAAAGTTCGAAGTTTGTAATTAGCGAAAGCTTATAGAAAAGTCCTATTACAGTATGAAGGATACCGGAAACGATAAAAAGCTTGGGTGTCTTAGCAGGTTGGTTAGACATCTAAGCTTTTATTTTCATTTAAATATTTCATCTAAATATTTTCAAATGACAATGTCAGATGGTGATAACAAAAAGAACGCCCGGCTTAGTTTGTTTTATAATATGATTCCTAAGGTGATTTTGGATTTTTGATGAATTTCTTCGTGACAAGGTTGCTTGGAAGCACCCAGCTCCGCTTTCATCTCTCACAAGATAGAAAAATGAATGTTAAAATGTATTTGTAAAAGGTGTATGTTGAAAAAGAGCAACTGCTGAGTTTCTTGCCGGCTTCTTATCGGTAGAATCTGCCTTCCGAACCGTGGTAGAGTCACTACAAACAGACAGACTTGACGTTTTAAAAGGGCTTATATTAGGCCTACTTGAAATAAGTGAATTTTGAATTTTGTTAGCTTCTTCTTAGACCAGCGCGCTGTGGAACCCTCGTGGCTTTATTTTTAAGTTTACTAATGTAGTTATCGCCATCACTACTCACTACTATGTGTACATTTTGAATGTAATGAACGCATCATAAGTGCCATCTATGTGCCTATTTGAATAAAGAAATATTTGACCTTGACTTTGATTAGTTATACTCGATTTTATAGCATAGGTTGGTTTGCTAAGCCGGTGAAGCCGTGATAGCCTATACAAGTGGTTACTGCTTCAGCTAGAGTAGGTTATAATTTGGATTCATTTGAAAAACAAATCTAACTTTCTGAAAATAATTGTCGTAATTCCGTAAATTTTAATAATGAATTGAATGCTAAAACATAATGCATATACAAACAAGGAACTAATTCTGATATGAAAGGAACCAGCCAAAAGGGCTTCCCTAATCCCTAATCAACTCGATCGTACGCCAAAAAAAGAGAAAACTAATCACTTATGAATATAATATTAAATAGTCATTCTCATGCTAACTTCGTACTAACTCCCGATTCAGAAATCCTTACAAATAAAACTTTTGTTCGCACTCAAACATGGCCGATTTCATCTCGGTTACGCGGAGGCAATAATTCATATTTCCCGCTGTACCAAATTGACTGTGTAATTAGAATCTTGGCGCGATTTATACCCGCTATAGTCTGACAGACACATGCTGCGTTCAGAAACCAGTGTGTACACAAAACGGCCCTGAAGAATTCGCGAGCTAAATACAACACCGCAAAAACAGGGCGTACGACTTGGTCCATTATCCTCTCCCTAGCTTTTCAAATTACTATTGAATTTAAAGATTTCTCCCGTAGCATTTTTTAATATCGAATGCACGTCTCGACTCGGGAAACATGGGGTCCACGAACAAAAGTTTCTTATACGACATAGGTTACTTTGCCGTCAGCTTATATAAAATTTCTGAACGTAGAAAGGAATAAGGTTTAGATTTATGTAAAATTCAAATATGGAATTGTATGGTACGTGCTGTGTGTCAACGGCATTCGATTGTATGAAACGGAACACGTTTTAGCGGATTTCGATTTTGGAACGTCCGAAGAGTCACATTAAAAATACCTATTGCTTCTTTCTTTAAGTAAATATGAACTTAATAGCTTTCGAAATAAGGTTTTATGGAAGCATATAAATTTAAGAGATGCGGAGATTTTAGTCAAAAGAACAACCGGCTTGTGCCAAAACGGATACTTTTATGCATTGTAAAGAAATACACTGTTTCAACAGTGGAAGTAGATCTTAAGTGAATCTTAAGTTCACTTATTTCTTGAGTACCTATTTTATCACATTTGATTTGCACTCGAAAAGAAAAATTTCACATGAAGCTTAGAAGCTAATAGATCTATTAGTTCAATGGAACTTATACTTGACTTGAATATAGGGAAATTTTAGTTATAAAGTTTAGATTAGGTACACTCGGTATTACCCAGAGACAGTTGATAAATTTTTAGGATTATTGAAATTCGATACACGTTGAGTGCATAAGTCGGAGCTTTATTATGAGGCCCATAGTTAGTGTTACAGTTATTTTGTAAAGTGGTTGAATAATAAAATAAACGTAAAACCCAATGTTTGACGTTGGAAGGCGACAGGTGGCGTTGTCAATGAATAATTCATCCCGGTCACTGTGCGTTGGCACCCCCCGCCCCGTCCTACAGGACAATGTTTACTCGATTCCGGGGTCCGGGGACATACCTTTCCTATGCATTTGAATAAAATATACATTGAATTGGTTAAACATTTCCGCGGTTTTACGCATGGATGGTTATTTTTTTTGTTGTATGTCGATGAGCAATGTTTGCTGCTTTTAACAGGAATAATTGACGGATAAAGGGAAGGCCACATCGTCTCGTTCCGCCTGCATCCTTAGCGGCGTTTAAGTTTAGACTAAGCAGACATCCTAGCTGATGGTAACTTCATAGAGCATGCAAGGAGCACGTCATGCAACATGTTGCCCTATGTTAAGAAGAAGAAGAAGAAGAAATACTTTATTGCACACAAACATGAAAATTTACATAAAATATAGAATAAACAAAGGAACAAGAATTGTAGGCATGCAAATGCGGCCTTATTGCTGCAAGCAATCTTTTACAGGCAAACTCTGGCAGAAGAAAACCAACCGAGCGGGATAGTGCAATTATATACACATATAAATTCGAAAATAAATAGACATACATAAACATAGATATAAAATAAATATATATATATAAATATATAATTATATAATGAAAGAAGAAGTTAAGCCTCATGCGCCTGGAATTACTCTGGCAAAAGCGCCCTTCCGACCGGAACACAGCATTGCAACAGTGGCAGAAATAAGCATGGCAATAGTACTTCTCCGGAAAAGCGTCAAAAAAAGCTCTCCTACTGCTTCTTCTCATTTTAGCCTAGGGTATACCCCTAAGCCATCCAGAAACAAAACTTGTACCCCGGAATTTTAAATGGATTCCGCTCTACGATTCCATGATTATTGTAGTCAACTTTTACGAGACCGAATAAGTAGATTTGGAACAAATCATACTAGGCACTCTGTTAATACATGCAGGAACTTCTTAAGATTTAGCTATCATATGATGATAGAGACCACTCTATATGTATCAAATTATAGCAAAATCTGATGACATGCTCTATCATCTGATGACATGGTGATAGAGTGGAGTCTATCATCATTATCATTTTAATATGCCACAGTAAGGTACATGCCTCCTTTATTAGAGGCGAGAGGGATTTATGCCTGTTTTTCTAACGTTACACAAACTCTTATATTGTGATATCTAACGACGTTACGACTCAGGATTCGCCGGTCGTAAAGTTTAAAGGACTGTTAAACTGACACTTTTTTTAATATTCCATACGAAAAATCAAAATGAAATACAAATTTAGAATACCAGACCTTATGGCAAGTAGGGTTAAACGTTGCCTAGTGAAAATAGAATGGTGAAAGGTAAATTTATGCGTTGGAAGAAATCTTTAATTATTGGCGTTATAGGCATTGTGATGTCCGTGGTTAGTGAACATGGGTATTACAGATTATTTTCTTAAATAACTCCTCCTTTTACAACAGTATAATGTTGTGCTTATTGACCATCCTACGCCATCTCTCCCACGGCTAAGAGACTAGAGTCACTGGTAGAGATCTCTTATAGAGATAAGCGTTTCCTTGTAGACATATTTTCTTGTAGACTCATAAAGCCACATCTTTGAGTACTAATTAAATAAATTAAATAAATAAGTCACGTGCTTGCAGCTACCGTCACCTCAAATCTGCCGTGGTAGTACACACTAGTATTGCACAAAACTTGACTTATTAACGTAATATAATCATTGTAATATTGACATGAGTACTGCAAGGTACGAAACCTTGCAGTTTTTGCAATACTCCATAAGGTACTTCAATTGTTGAAGTCAAGTCAACGCAGCTGCCACCCCCTCGCGTTAAGTGCCTGCAATTAACTACGATCGCTAAACGTAGTATTACAAATACGACCTGTTTAATGCATTATTTTTGTTAGCTTTCGAGGCGAGGAAGGCATTCATTTACTAATTTATTTAACTATGAAAGTTTTTCGCTAGCTTACTGACAGATAAGTGGCAGATTTGTTAAAATTCTTTTTAAGGAATTATTAGGTATATTTAGGTAGTTAGTCCTATTTCTTGTTACCATCAGTGATTTTTGAGTCACGATTGGCCCCTTAATATCTGGTCGCCCTAGACCATAGCTACTGGACTTTAGGTCTAGCTGTCATTAGCGTACCAGCAGCACAAACGGCTGATTCTTTGAGCACGCTAGAGTTTGGACTTTAGGTCTAGCTGTCATTAGCGTACCAGCAGCACAAACGGCTGATTCTTTGAGCACGCTAGAGTTTTGTTTTTTAAACATACGATGTGTTAAAGTTTCATTTTTCTACTTGTAGCTGCGGCTAGCTGTAGCCCGCGACTCTGTCCGCGTTTGTTTACGTTTTTACAAAATACCGTTGGAAGTTTATTCGCCAGAGCTTAAAATTATTTATTTATTTATTCACATCTTACATTACAGGAAAAAGTTATCCTAATACGACAATGCAGCATGTTATGTAAATTTTAATAATATATATAACAATAGTGTATATGATAAAATCCAAATCGCTATATTTGTGAGTTTACTCAGAGTGCAACAAAATAAATCCGTCTTCTCGGCTATCACATTGAGGGTACGGAGTGCGCGCGTCAGTGGCGCCTCCTTCAGTAGCTTGGTGCGCCCGTTCGGCACCGCCAGCAGCGATGGCCGGTTTATGAATACGTAGTGTCTACCCAGCAGGGCTAGAATAGGCAGGAGATAAAAATTATATACCCTGATTATATCCCCCGACAGGGGATATAATTAACGTGTCCATCTGCTAAAGCACGGGAACATGGAATAAGAGACGTTTACTCCCGTTTATTATTTACATCTATATTATTTGGATATTATTTCCACCTGTGGCGCTTATACTCTGAGAGTTGATAAAGCTATGGGAGAAGAAAAAATGTTATTCTTTCCCCGGGGAGATAATTGTCTCCTGCCCTTGCTAGCCGTGCATAGCGCCACCTACTTTTATAGGTAAATGTAAAATTTTGTCATTATTCCTATTGCGGCTAAGACTTCTATATGTCACAAATGAACTATGTGGAAACGGTACCTTTACGTTTTTCTAGTATACAAAGTATCCTATGTGAAAGGTATGTGTATAATATGAAAATCGATAGCAACGCCTTCCGTATGTCCATAGATAGCTATTTCATTTTACGTTTTTAAATCTGCGAGTGATCGCTACGTACCGATAAAGCCGCAAAATTGTACATCTCTTTGATGTTAAAAAAACGTAATTCCATTCATCAAAGTCGCGTTTAAACATTTGCGTACACAAACGTTATTACTAAACTGCAGCATTTTGTTTATTATTACATCGTTAGCATTAGCTAAGACTGTAATTATAATAGTTCTTTTAGGGTAAACTCTAATTACAATACCTTTTAACTTCATACCTAACTCGTATAAGGTGTGTAGGTTTAATTTGAGGCTTGATGTCGGTGGTTAACGTCGTAACAGTATGTTCCAATAAGGTTATCTATAATATTTATCTATAACTCCGCCATATGGCCCCTAACTTCGCCGTGTATATGAATTAAGTGAGAGGCGATGTTTGATGTTTCGTTTGGTAAAATATGTTTACATGTACGTTAATTTTCATAATATACTAGCGAACCCGACAGACGTCTTCCTGCCCGTTAAGGAGGAGGAAGTGGGTGATAAACACACGTACAGATTTTATGAATGAATGAATGAATATACTTTTATTGCACACCACAAAATGTACATAGAAAAAAAGGAAAGTATAACAAAACAACGTGTACAATTTGTTGGCTTTATCGCTTCATAGCGATTTCTTCCAGGCAACCAATGGCGAAGTTAAAAAACAGAAACTAGTTAGTAACAGATTTTTTGAAGTAAAACTTCTTTAGGCGCGACTAGGGAGTGACTCAGATTTTTTTCTGACGGAAGTAACGCTTACGTCAGACGTCTGTCTAGTTTCCGCTAATTAAAAATAATAATTTGGATTGGTCGTAAGTATATGTTATATACTCCACGCTTCTTGACTTATACGCTAGCTAGTGGCAAATATCATAATCAACTGGGATTATTGATATTTTCAAACGGATCAATTGTGAATTGCAAAGTGAATAAAAATTCAAAACAGTTATTCTATTTAACAAATGAAAATATTTATAAAATGAAATAGTGAATATGAAATGAAATGGTGGAGTCCCAGGAACACTTTACTCTTTCATTAATAATTTAAAAAAAATAATTTCTTCAATCGCACGTGAATGTTACACACACACACACTTTGTTCTCAAATTGTGGCGTCGTGTGTGCTATACTACTATCTTCTGCGATTGCTCGTTGTGATCGATCGCTATGTTTCTTTTACTTTGGGACGCTGTATATCAGAAATTAAGTGCAAATAGAATGCCAGTAACTTGTACAAATAGTAACTGTAATGACACTTGCACATGTGCAAGGTAACGGACGTCATGTAAGCGATACAGCAAGAAACTCGTGCGAGTGTACTTGCTTGTTGGAACGCAATGATTTGCTTGCGATCTCCGTATATGGAGTCTTTTCTATTCTTCTTTTTACGGGGCCGTTTTCCGCACGTAAGCTTTTAGCTTGTTGTACGTTGAAGTCTTCCCCGCTTGCTTCTCCAGCCAACTAAGCTTCTGGGAGAAGTAAGCTCAGTCTTTCAGAAAGCTTTCCGAGGACGCCCAAGTTACTTAAAGACCTTTTAAAGGTTTATTTATTTATTGATACACTTAATTTGTATACCACAAAAAGAAAAATAAATGGACACAACAAGAGGAAACTTAAAAAGTAGGATACCAAAGGCGGCCTTATCGCTTAGAGCCTGGAAGGGATTCCAGGACCATAGGATTAGGAAAATCAAGAGAAGGAAACCGATTGGTGGTTGTTATTATTACATACATAATTACGTATAACTTTACACTAATACTTATCCAGATTACACACATTATTTTTTTAAATATTAATATTTAATAATAATAATAAATATAAAAAATAACAAACAAATAGACTAAAAAATAAAACTGTTTCCATAACCAAACACACTAAAGTACGATTGAAGTTAAAGAGTTTGGTAAAGGCTTGTTTGTTAAAGGCGTGGTAATGTTGACCAACCAGGCTATTATAATGCTGAGCCATGGTCTACGCCAACACAGCTGTTGAGGGACAGCTTTTTATGGAGTGATAACTTTCTTTAAATGCACTTCCAATATTGGATACCAAAATTTTGGACGGGTTGCCTCCTTTATTACCACTGCACAATATTCGGCATCATTGTATTGGATAGGTCGAATTGACCTCTTTTATTACGAGTACCTACCACTGCACAATATTGGGTACCAAAATATTGGATGGGGTGAACTGACGCTTTTTCATCACCACTGGACGGGTTGCAATATATGTTAAATAATGTATTTATTAAGATAAGGAAATCAACAAAAATAAATGAGAAATAATTTGACGAAAATATGGGCATGGTACCCAAAATGCTGGCGCTATTGCCCTTTTGAATCGCTAGACTTAGCCGTTGGATTAAATAAGCGCCAGATTTAGGGTCACCAGACGTTAAAACCAATTTTTAGGAGACGATGCGACCACGGGCTCAGAGTCTCATATACAACGTGTAACAGAATTACGAAATACTGTTGGTATACTGTTGGTAAGGATTCTTTAGTATACTTCATAAGGAATCACCCCGTACAAATATAAAATCAAAAGAAGCATCTTTATTTTTCCATACAAACGAATTCAAAACAATCTAAGTGTTTACCTACTTATGACAACCCTGTTGAAGATAAAAGACCGACACGCGCATAGAACCTACGCTATGCAACACGTACCTAATACACTTTATTAGGTCACTTGGTTTTAACTAAGCATGTGATGTTAGGGCTGTATCTGATTTCTTTCAGTAAAAACTATGCCAGTAGTTTGCTCAAAAACTATTAGGTTTTTGGTTTAACAAGATAAGCGCGTGAATTGTATTATTTCGGTTTTCATTAACACGGTTTATAATATATATTCATATATCTTATATTTTTATATTGTAGTTAGTTTTCTCGAAGTTCTTGGCACAGTGGTCATAAAAGTGATAGGTCCCGAGTTCGGAATTGCCATATAAGAATTCCTACCGACGACGCCGACTTAGCGATTTAGCGTTTCGGTAGGATGCCGCGTATATACCGATTAGGGGTACAGGTTTAATATAACTGCCAACTGCGGTTATAAGTCACACGCGAAATCACTGCTTTCTAGTAACATATTTTCAATTTCCTCAAGGTATACTCGTGTTTTTTCAAATTAACAAAATAGAGAGCAGATGCCGTTGCCGAACCCAAAGACACCTTCCTCTTTCAATTTCACAGTAATTGTTCATCTCACAATCGATGCCTTACTTGCCAGGATATATGGAGTAATAATAATTTCAATTGTGCAATCTGGAGCAGATCCTAAATCTTCATTGTTAACTTATACTCCGCGATATCTTTTGTTGTTTAAGGAAGTGTGCAAATTTGACAATGTAGATGCGCCCTTAAGGTTCGAAAGGTCATGGATTGCAGCTGTCTGCACTGAACTTTATTTTTTAATCTGTAAAGGCGGTTTTGACGTTGACATGCGACGTGAACTTTATTCTTTTTCTTCGTATAAAGGCAAAGGTAAAATTGGTTCGGCCCGAGTTCGGTTTTTTTAAGAACCTTCATGTAAATGGTATGATTTATTTTTGACAACAATGACTCCTTGGTATGGGAAATTTACGAGTAGATCGAGGGGCGGGAATATTGGATACCTGAACTAAACGTTAGGTTGGTTTAGTTATTATTATCAGTCCATTTTAATTCTACATCTTTAAGTTCTTCCGTTGGCAAATAAATGTATCGTTTTAGTTAAATTATTTAGATTTTTTAAGGCTCCAATTTTTAAAACGCCACATTGGTAATCTGAACTTTTAAAGGAAATAATTATTAATTTAAAATTTCGATAGTTTATTAAAAGTCTGCGATAAAATATTAATGTGTTCACATGTAACGTTTTATAAATAGAAGCCTAAATATTTTTTTACGATTTCCTTATGTAGATACTAAAAATATAATTGAAATACAAAAAAATTGCAAATTACCGCAGTATAAAGCTAAAATAATTGATTATTTTGATTATCAATTTATGGAAGATAACGCAGCGGTGGAATTAAATTACATTAGGTATTAATACTACTAAATAAAGCCTTTAGTTTAAGTAACTTAAATCCCTGAAATCTCCATCTTAGAAAAGCTTCGAAGATCATTATTATAAAGACGAGACGTCTTTATAATAATGATCGCCGTTATAAACACAGATTTAAGGACATACAGAACCCTCATTCAGCCATTATTGTGTGCAGTGCATTGTGTCAAAAAAACAGTGTAAACGCCCTGGCACATATCACAACACATCCGCGAAATGTTGCTAAGTTTTCCAATTTTCCCCATTTTATCGTAAACGTTTAGAACATTAGAGGTACAATAATTACTGACAACTGACTACTGCTAAATAGAGTGAAGTGTCTAACCGCCGCGCCTGTCCGAGAAACGCTACTAAAGTGGAGTGGTTTTTGATGCCTCAATATTAGTCGTGTACACTGTTTCTGTATACTCTTAATTCTGTGGTTACAACGTATGAAGTCATAAAATTCTCAAGTATGGATAATACGAACACAAGTTATTAAAAAACCACTTATCTCAGTGTATCCCGAAGATAATAATCGAGACATAAAGCTCCATAACATAGTCGTTAAACTTAACCACTTGCGATACTAAAAATCTTTTATAACTGTAACAGCAATAAAGTGATTCATTGTAATCGTGAGCAATCTATTTTTCTATGGTTTCGAACCTGCGACAGAATATGTACGTATTGTCCCAAAAAGTACAGAGTATCTTCACACACTGTTAATGGAAAAGCTACTCTATCAAAGGGTATTTAAGTTGAAATTCGCCTGCAGGATACTGCAAGTACAATAAGCCAGTTCCCCTCCGATAGACGATATTTTATTGTTTAACTTTGCCCTCGTTCCTTATGACTTTCGATTCGCAAAAAAAAAAACTATTGTAAATAATCAAATAGTTCTTAGGCTTTTTATAGGAACAAGTTTTCTTTTATACGGCTTTTTTTTTATTTTCTTTTATAAAAAGGTTTAGCTTGCTTGGCTTAACCCTATACCCATATGTAGATGGAAGTAATAATAATTAAAAAAAAAGAAAAAAAAAGTGAACTGTATTTGTAATTTCTCTTAAAATAAAACTTAAGGATAGGCATTGTAGGAGTTATAAAAAAAGACCCTGTTTTTATAACTCATACTGGATTAATATAACTCATTTTATATCATCTGCATACTTATTCATTTATTTACGAAGCCAACGTTATATACAATGCCTTAATATTATTATAGACATAACGACAATATTCTGAATTTTACATTGTACACCCCACTAACAGGCTAACTCTGCATGCATCATGAAATATAGACGTTCTTCAATATACAGAACCTAAAACTAAAGAGATAAATTAAAAAAAAATATAAAAGATTTTATTTTTAGTTATCTGTGAAGCGGTGATAGCATAGTGGTTAAGGCTTCGGCTTGCGTTTCGTGGAGACCGAGTTCGCGCCGGCACGCACCACTGACTTTTCGTAGTTATGTGCGTCTTGATTTAAGCAATTAAATTATCACTCGCTTTGAACGGTGAAGGAGAACATGAGGAAACCTGCATGCCTGAGAGTTCTCCATAACGTTCTCAAGGGCGTGTGAAGTCTACCAAGCACTTGGCCAGCGTGGAGGCCATTCTGAGAGGAGACCTGACTCTGTAGTGGACCAGTAATGGGATCACGAATATAAAATACCCATTTGTAGATATCGTAATCTCCATTTTGTACATGTACTAACCCATTTCGGTAATTTTTGTGCCAATTAGGTGCTAAGAATAGATGATTACAAATGTGATTATTCTCATCTACAGAACTTAAATGTTTTATTTTCGTAGGTAAACAAAAATACTGGGTAGATACCTACTTGTGTAGTATTTAAAAATAGCTATGTTATTCATTGAAAATATTAACTACTAGCTGTTGCCAGCGACTTCGTCTGCGTTTGTTTCTGTTTTTCGAAAGACATGTGGCATTCCATTTAGGTGTAATTCTACTGAAATTTTTAAGTTGTGTATTCTTATATAAAAAAGTAAGTAATTATTTAAATCGGTTATCATTTGGCGGCGTCTCCCAAAAGAATTGAGCTTAATTTCGGGATATAAAGCATTTTATATTACTTCTAATTCCTTCAGGAATATGTGTACATAGTTTCTTGATGATCGATTCAGTAGTTTTTGCGTGAAAGCGTAACAAACAAACTTACATTCACATTTATAATATTAAGTAGGGATAGGGATTAAAAGTTATTATTTATATTTCCGATAAATATAATCATTCCAAAAGTTATATATGTCTAAACTGATTTATTTGATGGAATTACTTTTTTTTTATTATAAAGTGACACACATTCTGACTTATCGCTATACAAATAGAATATCCCTCAATTATAAAATATCTGTATTCTTTGCAACATGTTAAGCCTCGGTATTGAATTTTCAACCTTATTGGTTAGGATTTAAAGTTATTTTTATGTTTTAAGGGTTTCAGAAGCTCTAAAGCTTTAGTTGTATTTTAGTTCTTATTGGTATGGTCTTAAGGGTTGTGTCTTGGTGTATTTCAAGGATGTCTCCAGGTGCTAAGGGAATAAATCACCCTGCTTGGCCTCCTGACCTCCGGGTTTTAGGGATTAGGGGACCCGTTCCCAGGACCTTACCGCAGACGGACTTGTACAAGAAACACTAATTTATTGGACAGCTAGCTTTTATTCGCGGCTTCGCTTTTATTTAAGTTATATCAATTAATTAATAAAATTATCACAAGTTCGGTTTCGGTTTGGTTATCACGCAAAACTGTTAGAGTGGAAAATATTGTCAAGCTGCTTTGGAGTAACATGGTGGGTTTACGCTCTCGTACGAGGTTTGGGCTGGAAACTGAAGATATATTTATTTTTACTACAAGCTAGTCCTAGACTGCAAGCTCACTGTGGTAATTGCAGTGAAAAATGGTAGCGGGCTAACCTCTTTGGCTGCGTCGTACCGGAACGCGGCACGTCTTTGTCGGTAGGGTGATAACTAGCCACGGCTGAAAGCTACATTCAGGCTAGCCAAGAGAAAATTTATAAAGTAAAAAAATTCCCAATTGTCTATATCGGCAATCGTGCCTACCCTTATAAAAAGATGACGAAGCATTATTTCCCAAATCACTCGAAACGACGTCAGCTTTATGGCAATGGTATAAATGATATTTAGTTCTAATGATGTCATAATTAAGTCCCCATGTTTTGTCTCACCGAAACCGGCCATTAATTACTCCGCTTCATAAAAATATCCTTTCTCACGACCCAAAGCCCGCGGAAGCACCTCCGCGATAAAGAATTAACTAACAGTACATAAAACTCATTCAGTAACACGCTTACTATAAAGTTAGTAGACGTTCAGTAGGCGCTCTAGATACCTATAAACTAAAAATTTCGATATTTTCCTTTCTTCTAAATGAAGCATTATATTTGATTGTTTCACTGGAGAATTAATTTAACAGCCTACCTAAAAATCACCAAGAAAAAGATATAAGAATATATATTGGATACTAAATTAACTCTTATGTTTTTAGTTATTTTATACTATTTTTAACCAACGAATGCATTACTCTTTTACAGTTCTAGTTGTGTTACTATTTCCATCTTGCTTTTTGGGCTCATTTTCATCAAGGTCAATTAACTGGCTTAGCTGTTTAAAGTTAACAAATAGATAGAAAAAAAAGCATAGTAAGAGACGTAGACGGTAAGAGATCGCTACGAAGCGATAAGGCCGCCTTTTGTACACTGCTTCTGTGCAAATAAAGGGTATAAATAAATAAATAAAATAATAATTACATAGTAAATTTGAATTTTAGCTAACTATCTAATAAAATATATCATATCTTATACGCAATAAACGATAAATAGCATACAACGGTGTCAATTTGGTATTTAAAGACGTCCACACATATTCAGAAATATGGGTCCGGAATCAGACCGCTGGGTCTGCTACTTTGTTAGAGCAAACGCTACTTATAACGTCTCCCCATTGTGGCGCGGGACTGCGGATTTTTGATAAAAGTTATAAAGTGCGCAAGGGTGATCACCCAAGCCACTTAATTATTTGATTACGATCATTGTTATGATCTACTGCGTCTTGTAACATTGTCGACCTCAAACTTGAAATTTTACCAAGGAGTTTGCTTATAGTTTTAAGTATATGAACATTTTTTTTTGCTTTATTCTTTCCTGTATGAAAAGGCAAAGGTTTCGCGCATACAGCCATAGCAAATAAATAAAATGTGTTGATGTTTCAGTCTGAGATGTCATAATATCTGCCTCTTATTTAGCTAATAAGATTAGTTAAACGATTGTACACCACATAACCCAAACGCTTTAAAAGTTTTGTCCGTCTGTCAGTTTCGAATATTGACTGGATCGCCATAGGCAGTATCATTTCTTACCCCCTAACCGGTTAGCCCGCTACCATCTTAGACTGCATCATTACTTACCACCAGGTGGGATTACATTCAAACGCTAACCTGTTGTGGTAAAAAAATAAATTCTGCCATCACGGCACAAAAGTCCATGCTACACCGGCAGCCGATGGTGACAATGCAATCCATATTTAAGACGCTATTCAGTTGCTTCATAAGACTGATGATTTTTTTTTAGAATAATATACATAAATACTAATAAACAAACGGATAAACATTCATTTTCATCACACAGACATTTTTCAGTTATGGGAATCTAACTCACAGTCTTGGCGTCAGAAAGCAGGGTCGCGCCAATCGGCCGTCAAGAAGATGAAAGGTTTTGATTAATTATTTTTAACGCAAGTTAAGAACACGGTTTTTTTTGTAAAGTTTTATTTAAAGTATTCAACCCCAGACAATTCATAATTAAATGCATGCTCCTCGTAGGAATCTAAACAAATAAATTATAATGACAATGGAGTTTTATAAGACATTTTTATAGTTTGGTTAACTTTTATGAGGAAGTAGTAAGCGATGGCGGGTGCGGGGTTAAAACTAAGCAATTCTAATCTCTATGACTAATATTTTAAAGTAATATTTTCCGATTTGCACTCAGCAAACGATTTGTTTTTAATTTTTTCTGACATCTTTTGTCTATGCTTATGAATAATGTCCATGGTTTGTATTCGTTTCTAAAGGTGAATTTCGTGTGTGGCAAAAAAAAAGTTTGTTTATTGTTTCCGTTAAAATATTAGAAGACATGTTACGTGACATTTATATAACTCTTTATCTATCTCTTTACTCTTTAATAGTTAATGCAGACATAATTAGTCGTATAATAAGATGTATTGTCCACAAAAACTATTTCCACAAAATGCGGATCGCAAGATACAAACAATTATGTAATACTATGTTTGGTTGGATCACTGATATCTAAACCGAGTAAAAACTCGTACCATAGATATCAGTGCTCTCCCCTGTATACTTATTTTTAATCCAAGTACATAAGGCTACGACAAGTAAATTTTGTTTTGGATAAACAAATGGATTTAACTAACATGCAACATGCAAAAAACCATTGAAGAGAAACAAAAAAAATGTTTATTTTTGGAGATTAGGTAATTTAATGAGAGATCAGAAAATTATAAAAAGAAGACGAAAAAAACATAAAATATAAAATCATCTGTGGAAGATAGAGTTGAAAATGGAATATTGCAACACTGTTTTTCTGTAGGGACCCAAAAGGCTTTGGTCTCTCGCTCCATTCGGTATGGTAGAGAACGTCTCGTAATCTCTCGGGCAAATACCTCATAAATCTTCGGTGGAGAAGCAGCTTTTTAATTGCCTAGTTGTGATTAATATTTCGTCCTAAAAAACCTAACTCAAATGCACTAGAGTGTAAAGCGAAGTTCTCACAGGAGCAAAAAATAAAGCCGAGTTTGAACCGTGCAAAAAATCCGCACGGTCCGCTGAACTGTAAGGGTGCCTTATTATAATGTATTAAATCTGACCTCTCATTCACTCCCGCTTATAATGTATATAGCTATCTCTATCTTACACTAATTAAAGGCATAACTGACCCTTGAAGGTGAGCTTGATATATTTAAGTGCGTGAGAAGTGGTTGTTATGATCCTTTGTTTTTATTGTGAGCTCGTTACGAGAGTGTGTGAGGGCTCTTACGATTTTTTTTTTTAATTTTGACTGCAATTGACTTTTGGTAGTGCAGATTTACGGGGAATGTAAGTTCAGGAAACTTTGCACAGGCAATTTATGTTTTAATTTTTTTCGTGTGGTATTTAATAATTATTTCATTTGGCTTATAACTAGCATGTTCCTAGCGAGAGTTCGTTTTCTCGGTTGGGCTAAAAATATGGAAGGGACCTATATATAGGCGTTTGATCAAGAAAATAGCAATACCAGTCGTAGGTTTTTTTTTTTTATTCCACTAAAAGTTAGCCCTAGACTGCAATCTCACCTGATGGTAAATAATGGCGCAGTTTAAGATGGTAGCTAACGTGTTAGCGCGTATGGCAGTTACATCGGTTTCTACGCGATATCGTATCGGCACGTGTTTGTCGGTATGGTAGTAACTAGCCACGCCCGAAGCCTCCCAACAGTGCCAGACCAGAGTAACCAGAAATTATAAATTCCCAATTTGTCCTGGCCGGGAATCGAACCCGGGACCTCAAACTTAAAACCACAGCGCTCACGCCATTGAGGAGTATATTTACTTATATATTTTATTTATTAATTACCGGTTGATATCTTGGGGATGTCACTAAAGAAGTTCAAAGTTTGTATTAAGCGAAAGCTTATAGAAAAGTCCTATTATAGTATAAAGGATTACGTAAACGATAAAAAAGCTTGGGTGTAAACAATTGCTCTAACCAGGTTGCTTCTTAAATATTTTCTAATGACAATGTGAGATGGTGATAACAAAAAGAACACCCGGCTAAGTTTGTTGTGGGCTTCTTCTTAGACCAGGGCGCGATTGGAACCCTCGTAGCTTTAGTTTTAAGTTTACGATTGTAGTTATCGCCATCACTACTCACTGCTATGTACACATTTTGTATATAATACCGCATCAAAAGTGCCATCTATGTGCCTATTTGAATAAAGAAATATTTGACTATTTGACTTTGACTTTAAACATATATATATATATAAATACTAGCTGTTGCCCGCGACTTCGTCTGCGTTCGGTTTTGTTTTTTGATGTGGCATTCAATTTAGTTGTAGTTCTAAAAAAAATGTAAAGTGTTCAATATCGCTAAGCCTTAAACAAGGGGTTTGCTGCTGTCCGCTGAGGAGTTCTGTCCTTTATCTCCAACCACATTCATCAGATCTACAAAAAGTTTAGGCAAAACTAAACACATATTATAACCTCTATAGTACAAAAATAATTATTTAAATCGGTTATAATTTGTCGGAGTTATGGTGTAAAATCACTCATCCACTCTTCCAAAGGAACCGAACTTAATGTCGGGATAAAAAGTATTCTACATTACTTCTAACACTTCCAAGAATATGTGTACAACGTTTTATGAGGATCGGTTAATCAGTTTTTGCGTGAAAGCGTAACAAACGAACTTACGTTGACATTTATAATATTAGTAGGGATATATGTTTATGCATAGGGTATATAAATACAGTTCCAAGTTGAACTAGCCGCACCTATTAACGCGGCACCACAGGGCATCAAAATGACTTTTAGTTTAGTTTTTGTAATTCATAGATTCGATTTAAAATCCTTTCGATGTAATTTTTTTCTCATGATTCCCAATATGTTTATAAAAAAGCAAAGGTTTTAGTTAAATCAGATATCCCGGCGAGACACCTCTACCTGATTTCGACTCCTATACAAATAACTGACTAAAATAACACGATTTTTGTTATAAGAATGTCCGAGAGAGCGGATTCGTTCATTTTCATTCGTTCGTACATTTTTCTTGGTAAAGTTTTATATAAATTTTCTTGAGTAGGTTAAATTTTTATCAATTTATAATTGATAAAAATTTAACCTACTCAAGAACGATAACTTTGTCCGCGTTGTAGCTTTGTCAGTTACATAAAAGTGACGCGGGAACCGTTGGTACCCATTCACAGGGTAAAAATTATTCTCCGTCCATATACCAAGATGATGTGAGATCGGTTTAGTTATCCAGACGAGCATAGATAACAAAGGGTTTTTTTAAATACCCTGGATTACAAAATGTCCAATATCCATCATTAAGATGCAAGGTGTATATGTGCCAAATTTTATCAAAAGCAAACAAACATACTATAAAATAAGTATGTATTAAATATATTGTTGTTTTCTTAGGTACTATACAAATAATTCGTAATAAAATAATATCGCAATTTTAAACTTTTCTATCACTAGACAAACGAGGCAGATAATTAATTATTAATTACTCGTCAAAAATAATATATGGAACGCGGAACGGTAAGCGGAAAAGTTATGCCCAGCTTATAAAAAAAGTGGTAAAATGATTATGGAAGATTATAAGTTTAAAAAAAAATCGTCTTGAATATAGAATGAAAATAATCAGATGTGCTATGTGTAAACGATCCTTACATTCCAGTATTGTAACTGACAAAATTCGTAAGGTAACAAACTGGGCCTAATTATATAAAAGCGAGCGCGGCAACTTTTTGCTCTGAGCACATGTTTAGAACGAACCGGAATCAAAGGTTGAACACGCCACTGGCTGTTTAAAGGTGCGTAAAGGAAATTACATATAAAAACAATGTGCTTGCATTTTCTTTGCTTAAACTATGTTGGTAAAGTCATATTATGAAAATTAAGCTCTCAAGGCACATTTCGCCCCCACACAATTTTTTTTTATTCCACTTCAATGTGGAAGCGACTATGCAGTCTAAGATGGTAGCGGGCTGTTAGGGAGTACGGTAGTTATGACCCTAATAGGTTTCTACGCGACATCGCACCGGAAACTAAATCGCTTAGCGGCACGTCTTTGTAGGTTGTATCATCTAAATCATCATCATCCTCAGGAGATATTGACTTTTCGATGAACATTTGTTAAGGCAACTTCTCCTGGAGATGCTCGTGTGTCAGAGCTAAAAGTGAGTAGAGAGTATAGGTTCGGTGTGCGGTATAAAGATTGAACAAATTAAAATCCCTGGTGCAGGGAAGGCAGGTAAAGGCGAAAGTGGAACCTCCGAAGTTTTTAATACGTCTAGTTATACATTTCGGTTGAGCATGACTTTAACCACGCAACGTTCATTACGTACTTAGTATAACATAGTATATGTTCTATCGTACCAACTTAGATAAGTTTAATAAAGGTTGCATTTACGTAGAAAAAAAGATTTTCTAGGTAGGTATTTTTATATTTCTTTTTTAATAAAATAAATATTCTAGAGTAGAAAAATACCTATGTAGAGCTACTTTTCTAAGCAAGTGTGAGGTAGCAACATTACGTGGGTGTGAAGTGAGACGTGTGCATTTTCACTGTTTTTTGACAAAATTGCAATAATGAGTGAATGAGATTCGGTATGTTCTTAGTTCTGTAAATTTAATGATAAAAATAATCGATCCTTAACTATTTAACAAACATTGAAATACTCGCAGTCAGCTTTTAGAAAAGAAACTCTGCATATGTAATTTTGTCTCTATAGTATTTATTTTTGTGTTGTGATTAAACTAAACAGACTTTCTTTAAAGAAAATATTTGTAAACATCCTATTTATTTTCCAGTTAAATATAACATATGTGGAAATTTAAAACCCGACCCCAAAAGTAACTGGCAGGCCAGCCGGGCAAAAACCGATAAGAACTTACAGCCTTACAATTTTTGAATATAAATGTAACGAAAGTTGGCCCTTAGTCCTTAACAATCCCATAGGGATGCGCTCCCAATTCTATAGGCGGTAAGATTTACAGACTGTCATACATACCGTCACAAAAGGTCCTTTCAAGATTTTAGTATTCCTTTTCCTTACACATAACACAATAGTTTCGTTGCACAATTAAAATCCACAGAAAACATCCACATTTCACTTGGGTTCCAAATATTATTTGAAACTTTGTTATATAAAACGCGAAGTTTCTTGCGAAATTTTCGAAAAACTTTGTGGAAAACGGAACGTAACACGTGCTTTCCCGCGCAAGGTTTGCGTTCGAATAAAAGTTGTATGGGACTCACCTGGGGACAGCGTGACATTTGCGATGTATTTCCCATCCTTTTCCAACGTGACCTATTGTTGTTATGTGTGAAAGAGAGAGGCGATGTATTGTGAAGGTGGGACCCCAAAGATGGTTCGTGGGGCACTTTTTTTCTTTTACCGGGGTTTTGTTTTCGCGCCTTATCTTCGCGGGATCGTTTTGATAACCATAGGAAGGTAGGTGCTATCTATTTGATAAAGTGCCATTGAGTAAAATATACTCATTATTCGAAGTAGCTATGCCTATTCGAGGTTTTACTTTTAACGACTTTCACTATTTCGACAGTTAGGGCTGCCAAAGCGCCCGGAAAAGTTTAGATTTCGAGAATATTTACCAATCCATAATTTGCTCATATTTCATCAATTTTGTTTTAAATAATACTAGATGAGCCCTGCAGCTTCGCCCACGTAATTTTGGGAGGCAGCGTACTGCTACATAATCTACACCCATAGTCATATGAGAATTTGTCACAAACATTTTCGGCAGACTATATGCAAAAAAATTCGCACAGGCTTTGTATGCAGACAGAATGGTACAATTTTCCTTTCAGCCGGAGAGCTTTTTATGTGGATTTTTTTTATTGTACTACAAATTAGCCTAGTGGAAAGTGAAGTTGTGATTGTTTTCATTACTTATCACAAAATCTATGTAGTATTCTTGAGCACACGAACAAAAAAGCCTGAGATCCATATAGAGCTTTTATTCTAACATTTTGCATATGAAGGTATATTAAACTAACATATTTTTTAAGCCTTCTTTCGGCTGTAAAGGCTCGATATATATTAATTACCAGTTTATAATTATCAACATCTCGTTGATTATTATACCATTGTAGGTAGTAACGCTAGGCGAAAGGCATGGATCATTTTCATTATTTATTTTATGAGTGTTTTGGAATACACAAAACAGGAAAAAAATTCGAAGATTCATATTATCGATACTAGATACGAGATAATGAAAATTATGGATTTTCTTTGTTTTCATTTTATTACTTTTAATAATTAAATTCTTTATTGCATACATAAAAACAAAATCCAAAAGGAAACACAATAAAAAGTAAAAAAAAAACTTGTTTAAGTGTGCAAAGGCGGTCTTATCGCTAATGAGATCTCTCCCAGACAACCTTTGGCGGACGTAGTTCCAATAAAGAGTCAAATCAAAAATTTGTACCTAAATAAAAATATTGCAAAATGCTGCATATGTTAAGTTTGTAAGCGTTTTTATTACTTGGGGTTATCGAACTGTTTGGGATAATATCATCATCATCACGGCACACACACACAGCACAGGTCACCTCTCAGCGAGAAAAACTTTTAGGCCGTAGACCACACTGGCCAAGTGGGGATTGGTAGACTTCACATATCTTTGAGAATTTTATTTTGAGTTCTCGGGCATGCAGGTTTTTCTTTTACCGCCAAGCAAACTGATATTTTTTTTTAAATTAAAGCGCACTTCAGAATTGTTATCAGGTGTCCCCCCGAAAGAGATGCCGTAGCTATAACCGCAACGAGGATGCTGAGCCAGCTCCTTTGTCACACTTTTTTTTTATACTTATACAAATTTATTACACAAATGTAACATTTTACACGAATGTGTGACAATATTAAAATTAAACAATTCTTTCTTTATTTCTGTCTTTCTTTCAATAACTGCTTGTGGTTTGTTGAAATTAATTTCGAAAAAATGAAGATCCATATGTTCTAAGTACTAGGCTATCATAATCTAAGAGATGTTAGACGATTAAAAGCTCAAGTCATCGTTTACCCGTTACAGCGAGCTCAATAAAGCAATGAGTCGGCGCGGCGCGGCGTAGCGGTCCAATTGCGGTCAGTGGGTTCGAGGTCGGCGCAATTAAACAATTTCCTCCGCTCTTAACATGGAAATCTGATTTTATTACGGCCGTGTTTGCTTTCCTGCTTTTTATACGGTTTTTGCACTCTGAGATGTAAAGATGTTGGAGCGTTCTAGAAATGATAGACGTCTTTATGTATTACTTACTCTATTTTTTAGCGGAAATAATGTTAGTAAAAATTTATGTACTATACCATCCGATACCCGAAATCGGCATGAGGAGTTGGACTTAGGCGCGGTTTATAAACTTTATCGCACGCAAAATCGTCAGAAACAGCACAAATGAAATCATAAATAGTATTTAATTTTAATTAAAATTTAATTCTACTTGTTTGTGAATTATGTATTAAAATCAACGAATCTTATATCTTTAAACGAGCAATTCTTGTATATATATAATTGGAATCTCGGAATCGGCTCCAACGATTTTCATGAAATTTAGTATACATTTCGGGGGCGATAAATCAATCTAGCTGGGATTCATTTTTAAAAAATGACATTTTATTCGTGTTTTCCGGTACGAATAATAAAGTCAATGAATTAGACATTTTACATACTTACTAGGTTGCCATAGTACGAAAAAAATGTCACCGCGTGTAAACCGTGCTTTGTAATGAATGCGGTTTAACCCCCTTTTACTATTATGATGATATTATACTCATAATGGTACTTTATTAAAAATCTTTTGACTGTCTAGCTTTCCAAAGTCGTAAAACTATTGAAAAATCCATTCTAAGTACAAAGTAACGACTTTTAGTAAAAAAAAACTGTAATAATCCATGGCAACGCTGTAAGTGCGAAACGTAGCGAATCTTTCATTCATTCAATCAAACTGTGACGCAATTGAATGATATTAAAATCTGTTGGTTTCTGTGAAAAAATGCAATAAATTTCCATTTAAACTTGATGGATTTTTTAGCGAAATATGATAGAAGAATTATTCAACAGTGTTTGCATATAAAAAATTGGTGGAAGTGTTTCTCTATTTATTTTCCCAGAATTTGTAAAGTTTACACGCTTGGGGTGTGTTTTTGAATTGTATTAGAATTTTAAATGAACAAAAAAGCCTTTAAACACTCAAATTTTTAGAGGACTTGACGCCTTTCATCCTTAAGGACTGTTGATTATTGTGACATAGCTATTTGTTTTAAAACACAGTTCGGTATCATCAAGAAGTAGTCCACAAAAGTCCTCTGCAGGTTTAAAGGCCTCACCGAACGAGATGGTTTGCCCATTTTGCCCAGGGCAGATGGAAAAATAGCACAGAGGACCCTGTCAAAGTCAAAGTCAAAAATATCTTTATTCAAGTAGGTCCATGGGTGGCACTTGTGATGCGTACATTACATGAGAATAACACGTTAGTGAGATGATTGCGATAACCATATTCGTAAACTTAAAACTAAAGCTACGAGGGTTCCAAACGCGTCCTGGTCTATGAAGAAGCCCACAACAAACTTAGCCGGGTTTTTTTTTGTTATCACCATCTCACATTATCATTTAATATTATTAGAAGATCAACCTGGTTAGAGCGATAATTCACACCCAAGCATTTTTATCGATTACGTAGTCCTTTATGATATAATAGGTCTTTTTAATAAGCTTACGTTTAATACAAACTTTAAACTTTTAAGAGACATCTCCAAGATGTCAATGGGACTGCTGAACGCACTCTGTTATAAACCCATACTAACGGGAGAGTTGTGACACGGCACGGCTAATACGTATCTATTAATTACGTTACAACTAAAATAATAATATATTAATACTACTTAAATAGTAAATAGTACAATATTGTAATATTTCTAAATTAAACATCCTAACTCTTCCCTCCATATATATCTTTGAAAACTGCAAATTTGTGAAGAAAAATACACAATTTTACACGAAAATGAAATAAAATGCCCTCTATACAAAATTAGCACTCCAATAACAATGTCTAAAAAAATATTTAACCATCTGCCAGATTTTATTAGGAACAGTGAAAATGAAAATGAATTAAATAAAATATTAAAAAAAAAACCTAACATAGATGCTTTTATTACGTAAATGATTTTTGTGATTTTGAGCATCCGCAATAAAATCGATACATGTATCTATACGATTTCTTAATTAGTGAGTAGATTATTAAGTGAAAAAATAATAACACAAGACGACTTATGACTTTTTTTTTTTTTTTTGTGTGTGTTTCATCATTATCATCATCATATCAACCGATAGACGTCCACTGCTGGACATAAGTCTTTTGTAGGGAGTTCCAAATTCCACGGTTCTGTGCCGCTTGGATCCAGCGGCTACCTGCGACGCTAGATTTAAAATGTTGTATTATAAATGTAACATTATGTATTGTGCTGAATAAATTTAAATTGTTACGACCAGAATGGTATTAGAGATCAGGAGATTTACTATCTTCGCTAAATCAGTTGTCTAAGTTAAAACGTATTTAGCCACTTTGATCGATTTCTGGTAGTGGAAAAATTTATGGGTTCGCGTCACCTATGTCCTCGACATGCTCTTGATGTATTGCGCGAGACTAGCAACCCGTAGTATAGCTGTCTGTGTACATGTATCATCATCATCGTCGTAATCATATCAACCTATTACCGCCCACAACAGGCCACGTGGCTCCTCCCACAGTGAGAAGGGGAAAGGCCGTAGTCCACCACGCTGGCCCGGTGCGGTTTGGTGGACTCCACACACCTTTGAGAACATTATTCAGAACTCTCAGGCATGCAGGTTTCCTCACGATGAAATGAAATGAAAATTTTATTCACTGAATATGAGCTTACACAGCGTCTTATTATATAACATTCCTTCATATTCTACTATTAAGCATGCGAAATGTAAAGTGCACAACAAGAACAATCATTACACATATCTGCAAAGTCTTGTTGAGCAAGCATTGAAAAGTTAATAATTATATTATACAGGTAATATCAATGTTATTTTAATAATGTCATAATAATGTTATTTTTAATTCGCAGTCAGATACTCGGATATTGTATAGAAACATTTTGTACACAGCCAATGCGCCAGATTTTTCTTAAAAGAAATTGTGTGTCAGCTCCGACGCACGACTGAAGTTTACTCCTTAAGTACGACTGTCGAAACATACACAAAAACAGTTTATTTAGCTGAATAAAGATTAATACCATATGAAAGGGTTAAAATTCCCCTACGCAAACAAGTAACGTCTACAAATAGAGTTAAAAAAATGTTTAAATTATTGTACAAAAAATCTTAATAACCGCTAGTAAATAAAAAGACAAATAAAAAATAACAAATTATTACTTTCCACACCTTTTAGTATTTTTATATAATTTTATATATTTTTTCCTTTATTTCACATTAAAGACATTTAATTTTTTATTTTAAGTTTTTAGTTTTTCTTTTTAGTTTTTCATGTTTATTAATTTCATAATTTGTTCATTATTTACCTTTTTGACGATTTTGTATTTCTCGATGTAAATAAGCTTGTTTTAATGAAAAAATATCTTTTGTTTGTTTATATATTATATTCTATGTTATTGTCCTTTTTTATGATTATTTTGTTATTGTTTAGTCGCGAGGATTCAGTGACGACGAAGATAATGGGGCTGGCTGAAAACCAGTGCTGCGCGTTTCAGTTTGCAGCTATACTGAGCCAGCTCCTTTGTCACACATTTTTTTTTTTATATACTTTAACAATTACTTTATTACACAAATGTAACATTTTACACAAATGTGTGACAATAAATACGAGTTTTCTTTCTTTTTTTCAAAAATCCTGTGCAATTTATTTACACACGGCGGAAGTGTAACTTCTTAAAAGTAGCCTACGGGAGATTGAGGTGGATGTAGAGTATCAGAACTATTAGGATAAATGTAATGTTTATTATTTAGTTTCCATGGTAACAAGAATAGGAAAAAAAATGTATAATGTTTTCTATCTCACTCTGTCCCATATATTTACGTGTTTGTTTCTTTACCTAGATAATATTCGGTTTCCTTGGTAACTTAAATAGGAAAAATAAGTTAATTAAACGAAAGCAACGTTGCATGTTTGCGCATCACAGTTGCCGGGCATGCAACGTCGCAAAGCGAAAACGTAACGAGGTCATACATCAGGAGATTTTATTCCTCACATTTTTCTCATACCGGACGCCTTATATATGAAAAATCTCCAAAAACGCGTAGGTTGATTGTTTAGACCTGCATCTTATTTATTGTAGATTTTAACGCACTTTACAAAGGGCGATTTTGCGGTTTTGCGGTGTTTTCCTTCAACGTTGAAGCAAGTGATTTTAATTGCTAACAAACGTACATAATTTAGAATAGTTAGAGGTGCGTGTTGGGATTCCAACTCGCCCCCCGAAAGTAAAAACTTTATCACTTTTTGGTTTTACTTTACGTTTCAACTTAGTATAAAATAATAGGTGATGAAACCTTTTTTGTTTACATGAAATTTAAATATTAATGGCATAAGTAGTTGTTTTTAAAAGCTGTCATTGTACGATTATCACGTTTTATAAGGAAGGGGCAGGAATTAGTAACACTAGACTCCCAAGCGTATTTAAATGCTCCGAGATGTTCCAAACTTCAATGTAATGTTACGCACCTGCTACGGAAGGAAATGGTTCTCAAATTTAATACTTTTTTTTTTAAATTTACCTTTTAAATAGTATTTAATCTGACCCGGTGGTAAATGTTTTATTTTGTTATAATATGTAAATAGATTCCAGGGGACAGATCTCCTCTTACAATGAGAAGGCATAAGGCCGGTGTACACCACTACGGCCCAGTGCGGATTGGTTGACTTTGAGAAAATTATGGTCAACTCTCAGGCATGCAGGTTTCCCGGATGTTTACATAACCGTTGCAGCAAGTGATATTTAAAACAACGCACATAACTTAGAAAAGTTAGAGGTGCGTGCTGGGATTCCAACTCAGCCACAGGAAAGTGAAGTCGAAGTCCTAACCACTGGCTATCACCGGTCTTAAATATGCTATGTTCTTTAACGCCTTTGGTTGCCTAGAAAAGAGAGATGGGTCTGAAAAAAATATCTTAAAATGTGTATTACTTCCAGCCCCATAAAATTCTTTTTATTTAAATTTTACTACTCATTAAAATTAAATGCTTCGTTTATATGATATTTAACATACGGAGAGTTCGAAATCTAACTTAACCGGAATATCATAAAACACGAGTGTTGTTATGTAAACTAACTTTCACGGCCAATAAGATCGACGTTGTGATAAAATGTAATGAAAAATATATGAATAAAATCTGTTTTTTAGAGGGTATTAACTAGTACTTGGCCGAATTTGTAATACAAGAATAATTTTATTATTTTACTACCCGCTCCAAAGCTTATCTTACCCTTATAAAGCCAACTTATAATGATGGATAAGCTGAAGATACTAGATTAGTCTTCATTAGCTGAGGAGGTCAGATGGCAATTACTCCGCTCTTCGTGAACATAAATATCTACTAAAGGAGTAAGTTTTATAATTTATAAGGGTAAAAGCCTTATACTATGGACTAGAGTCATAATTATTATATTTTGCATTCAAACCATTTTTAAACAAATTCATTTATAGAAAAACTGACTACAGTTAGAAATATTAAATAATAATAGGTACTTTTTTTAATGTACTTTTATTTTTGTATTTTTAGTTTATACGTTTTTGTTTCACTGACTCCGTATTGATTTTAATTTGAAGAAAGGTACAAATGATTCCATAAATTACAAACGAAGGTAGTCCAAAAATACTCTACAGAACTGAACGATACTTAGGTTGAGAAATTACTCTACAAAATTAAAAAGTTATTACGAATATCAGCTGAGATGATTCAAAAACTATGCGCTTTCGAAAGATATAAAAACCTATTCTAGAATATGCAAATGAAGCTCTTTTATGTGGTACCCCGCGTCGTGACATAGTAACCCCATTTTTAAATTTCCATCCCACCGTTTCGGCTCCTTCTGAGATGCATTTTTTTTACATATTTCCACTTAGATTGCATTTTATACAGCATTATTTATGAGTGTACCACTAGTGTTTTGTCAATAATTCTGAATTGCTTTATCATTTTACTTAAAACCAAACAAAAAAAAAATGTTTTTTTTTAATTATGTTTTTTTTTTTTAAATGACTAAATAGAGTATGACTTTTAATCTCAATGGCTATGGAAAGAAGGGGGCCCGTTATATCTACTAAAAAAGCGTGCCCACCAAAAATTTCCAATCCAATTGTTGCAAAAAGTTTTTATAAAACGTCATAGACAAAATAACACTTAAAATTCTGCAAAACAATTAAAAAAAAACACTAAAACCGGTGAATACATTATTAAATCAGGTAAAGGGGATACTTAAATTGCGAATGGCACGCTCAGGCTATATGACTACAGCAGCTTAATCATCGGTTAATCTGCACATGAATTACATGTACTTACTGAAATAATAAATTTCTGTTTATACATAGACCAAACCGTACCAGTTTTATCACGGAATTTATATATTTTCAAAGAACATCTACGCAATATATTGAGATTTATTTTTTACTGGCTATTTTATTCTAAAGCGCGGCGTAGAGGTTTCTTTAAATCTAGATCATTCACCTTAGTGGTCAAAGAAAAAATATATTTATTCTATTAATTTATATAATTTATAAGTACTCCAGATTTCATGTTTGAAATGGACAGCGGCCCTGCATTCTTAGTCTTAAGCCGTGGGGTCGATTCCTATGGATTTTTTTTATATGTACCTAATATAGGTACATTTAAAAAAAATCCTGCATACAAAAATAATTATTTATGTACATCTATATTTATAAAAGGAAGGACCATTTATAACTCAAGAACGGCTGGACCAATTTTTATGATATTTGATTTTTTGGATTCCTCTTAAACCGGAATAGGATAATAAGTATTAAAATATAACATTCATAAAAATAAATGATCCGCGGTACTAAGTTAGCCGCGACAGCGAGTTATTTATAAAAATATTCATCAGTCTAAGATGACTACCATACCATACCATACCATACCCATAACACAAACTGCGCTTACTTTGGGGCTAGATGCCGATTTGTGTATTGTCGTAGTACATTTATTTACTTATGTAAATCTAAGAACTAATGAATTATGAAGTAATTTTTTTACGCCTTAAGAAGCGGTTGGTGTGGCGTCACTATGACTTCTACCATTCCTAAATGGAAACAACTACTCTATTAACTATGAGATGCGATATCTCCATTCAAAAGTCAGAAAAGGGAATAAAAGATAGCTTGAGACAACTTTGAGAACATCGGTCCCTTACTTTTGTTAACAAATGTTAGTATTGAACGAAATGTTTTTACGAATCCGTAATTATAGGGCCCGCGACAGGTGGATTCGTTATGCCTCCATTCATTGTTATTACACGATTAAAGTTTCACTAAACTTGATAACTATGAAGAAATGTATTAATAATTGTCTTATTTTACCTTATTTAACCTTTGTTATTAAGATTCGCTTTATACAGGTTTAAATTAAAAGCACCAGAAAGCTCTCGGCTTTGTAGTTCTTATAATAAAAACTAACAACAAGTTCTACGACTTCTCAAAATTCTGTATTAATATATTTCAAACAAAAAAATAAAATCATGTTATTTCTATAAAGTGACATTACACTGTGAAGCCAAATACGTGCGATCAACGAAACAGTCTCCATAGTATACTGTCTCTGTTGCCAAACCGCTGCGAGCTCGTACGATAAAGTCGTGGTTCGCGCGCTTTTGCCGATGTTACATTACAGAGTAGTATAAAGTAGAGCGTCTAACTAAAATATTGAATATTTTACAAACTATCAGGTAAAAGAATCGTACAAGTTGTTAGTTTTAATTTGAACAACTACAGGTTTTCTGGTATTTTTTATTTAATCCTGTATATTTGTGAAAGCTGCGATGGCCCAGTGGTTCAGACTTTGACCTCATTATATTACGACGTACCTAACGTTAAATTACCTATAAATATGTAGGTATTTAATACATATATATTTATATGTATGTATTAAATACCTGTCAATACATATAAATATATAATATATATAATATATATAAACATATATAATATAATATATACATTATACATAAACAAACAAACAAATTACATCATTTTAGATAAATAAAATTCTTTTAGACGATTTTTAAATATGCTTACTGTCTGTGACTGTCTCATATCTCTCGGCAATTCATAAATTCAGTAGTGTGTCATAAATTAAGTAATGCTGTGTTCCGGTCTGAAGGGCGTAGTTGTCGGTTTAATTACAGGCACATAAGGCCAGGACATTTACGCCTCAAATTGATGGACATAGGGCTGCATGTCGTATGACTTGCTCCTTGCATGCTCTGTGTAGTATTTCTCTGTGTATATAGGTGATGATTTTCTATTCACCAAGTGGGATATCTGCTCGGTCCATCAATTGTTACTATAAAAAAAATTAAGCTAAACTGTAATATTTTTTTGAAAGGCCTTAAAGGACTTGAATCCAGGGCCGTAAAATAAATGAAAAAAAAAATCTATAAAGAAATTATCTTGCATTACCTCCCCAGCACGGCTAGCATGGGTAGGAGACAATTATCTTCCCGGGGAAAGGATATAAATTTACCTTCTTCCACAGCTTTATCAACTCTCAGAGCATTGGCGCACAATAATTTCCATTTAATAAATGTGTAATAATGAATGGTGGTAAACTTCTCCTATTCCATGTTACCGTGCTTTAGCAGGTGGGCACGTTAATTATATCCCTCGTCAGGGGATATAATCGGGGGATATAATTTTTGTCTCTTGCCCGTGCTAGCCCTGCAGAGCGGCTTAAGGTCTATTCAATTTTCAAATACTTTTACGTCACAGAATGTAATTTTTTATCTTTTTACCCGACTCTAAAAAGGAGGAGGCTCTCAATTCAATTGATGCGTTTTGCTTTTGACGGCCGATTAGCGCAGTGGGCAGTGACACTGCTTTCTGAGTCAAGGCTGTGTGTTCGATTCCAACAACTGGAAAATGTTTATGTTCTTCAGTGTCTGGGTGTTCATTTGTATATTATAAGTATTTATGTTTCTATCTACATATATATATAAATGTTATATTGGTTCGTGTACGCTTCAAAAACTCAAAAAGTTCTGCACCGATCGATATGAAATTTTAGCATAATATATAATCCGCATCAAGGATTGTTTTTATCCTATTTTTTGCATCAGTCACATATCCGCGACTGCGAAACTACAGTTTTTTTTAAACGATCGAAGTACCAGTGACTGCGCCATCTGCCGAAACTAAACACTCGCTGACATATGTAATGTATTCTTTGTTTTGTTTCTCATTTCTCAACTATTCCATAAAAATGTACAACTAGTTATTCATAAGAATATTCATCAGCTACCTTAGTACCCATTACACAAGCTACGCTTGCTTTGGGGCTAGATGGCGATGTCGATTCTGGCGATTTCTGTTCCGCACCGCAAAGGCCTGGAATGCCATCTTCCGTCTTCCCCGATCTTCTAGGCAAGCCCGCTTCATCTTAGTCTGCATCATCACTTACTTCACTTACTTCACTTTACTATCAGGTGTGATTGCAGTCAAACACTTGTCTATATATTAAAAAAAAAGAATTCTTTTTATGTTAGTTACCTCAGAACTTTGTCATTTACCAATTTGGAAATTTTTTTTTTTGTCCATAACGGTATGCTTTCCAAGTGGTCCCATCTTCATCAGGGCAAGATCTATTGGAGGAATCCTGTGAAGTCGCTGAAATTTATTAACGTAATCAGTTAAAGTAGAAATACTCCAAGCATATCCATAACCCACTGAGTGACACTGAACTGGTTGTTATTTCAAGGCCATTCCGACCCTCGAACGTTTTTAGTTCCATAAATAAAATCATTTATTTGATAACGGTGAAGGTTAATTATATTCAATCAAAAAAATAAATTGGAGGTGTCAAAAGCCTATCATTTGTCGTATATAACTTTGGTAGTTTAAGTTTGGTAGTGCGCCTAAATTGCCAGTTTTCCCATGTAGTTTAATTAGATAGAACACCTGCGCACACGGTACACGGACGGTTGACGACGCGACGCATTGTTCTAACGTGTCCGACATACCTTATTTATGTATCAGTATATGTGGTTCCCCAGTTATTATGTCACCGTAGTCGTCAGTTACGTAGGATCGACTAGACGTAAGCAAGATGTGCATTGGATATGTGAAAAAATTCAAAATTCTTTTATTTCAAGTAGTCCTAATATAAGCACTTTTGAAACGTCAAGTCTGTCTGTGTGTAGTGACTCTACCACCGGTTCGGAAGGCAGATTCTACCGAGAAGAAGCCGGCAAGAAACTCAGCAGTTGCTCTATTCCAATATCAACAATTTACATTTCACATTTTAAAATTCATTTTTCTATCTTGTGAGAGATGAAAGCGGAGCCGGATGCTTCCAAGCAACCTTGTCATTAAGAAATTCATCAATTGTATAATAACCTCGCTGTAATAAATGGGTTTTAACTCATTCTTTAAACTTATGCATTGGTAGTTCCAAAATTACCTTAGGAATCATATTATAGAAGGGTATACTCAATCCCACAAATGACTTCTGCACCTTTCGCAGACGACATGCAGATGTCACTAATTTATGACCATTTCTTGTAAGTCTTGTGTCTTGTTCAGTTAAATGTACCCGTTGTAATATTTCTAAGAAATGTTGATTAACTACGAAAATCTTAGTTTGAAATCTTTACTCAATACAGTCATTCAGAATAGATCTGAAGAAATCGATTTGCTGATACAGCTCAATATTTTTACATCCTTCTTCTGAGGGTATTCAACATCACGCTACAACCATTATTATCTGTAGTTTTGGTACGACGAGATAGTAAAAAAAAAATCAGCTCAG
Organism: Pararge aegeria; assembly: GCF_905163445.1. Taxonomy (NCBI): domain Eukaryota; kingdom Metazoa; phylum Arthropoda; class Insecta; order Lepidoptera; family Nymphalidae; genus Pararge; species Pararge aegeria. The sequence goes on from NC_053183.1 coordinate 2,858,629, forward strand.
CCAGTAGAATATTTTTTTAAACCACAATCAGTTAAATCCGCTAATTTAACCGTTTAACGGGACAGCGTGGGTAATTTCGGCGTAGAATTAAATTACTCGATGCAATCTTATCACCGGCCGATCTGTGCACCTGTTGCGCAATATTTCGTTTATTGGAATATTCTGGCCTGTTTTATATAACTTAGTTAACAGTTCTAAATTCTACTAGCCTTAATGGGTTATTACTTACCAGTTATTACCATTATAATGAGTCTATTAAGGCCCTACTGATTGGCAGGCATCCTTTCGCATAGGAGCGAATTTGTTGGTATTTTCATTGATTCTAAAGTCCCTTTTCAAATCATCAACTTACAAAAATGGCGCCAATACATTCAACGCACATCTCTAAAACAAATTAAGTCTAAAATGGCATTACTATTAGAATGAATCTATTAAGGCCCTACTGCTGGGCAGGCCTCCTTTTACTCACTTCATAGGAGCGAATTGGTTGGTATTTTCATTGATTGTAACGTCCCTTTTCAAATGGCAAACGTATAAAAAAGTCGCCAATGAATTCTACACACATCTGTAAACTGAATTAAGTCTAAAAGTAGTGCCATCCTTTTCATTTTGTTCTTTGTGGGAAAGGGCTAGCAAAATTTTTTGATTTATCAATTTAATTTAAGCATGGGGGTTTGTGTACAACAAAATTGGGACCATGGCATTTTTGCTGTTTCCAGTGCTGTGTTACCGTTGGAGAATATGCGAACTGACCTATTCAATGACCTCCCAGTCTTATTTTACCATCAGGGACTGGAGAAATGCAACTAGCTAAGATAAACTTATTAATTATTATTTAATAATGTTTTTTTTTAACATTTTACATAAACGTAAAAAAAACCGAACCGAATTAACTGTGAAGCTTAAAGATAAATTGACAACACACTTATTTACTCTTTAAATCATGAAACTATAAAAGTACCCAAAGAATATCATACAAAAAGATGTCATGGTGTCAAAAATACCCCATATCGACTATTAAAATCTATGACTGGACAGATTTACTTAGTATGGAATTTATACCTTAACTGTTACTAAATAAGGTTAAAATTGGATTATTGTGAAATAGATCATAAAGTATCTATAGGGGGTTTGATAAATAACATGTCAATACGTATTGAACAAAATAATTACCATCAATAGTGTTAAAGCTAGTCTATCGTACGTTTGGATTACTTTCGAAAAAATGTCGACTCATGTGATTGTGATATAATTATTATTAGGTTATGAGTTTATTGTAAAAATATGTGTTAAATTAGTGTTATAGAAAGGACGTTACGACATGACCAAGCATTTTACTTTCTTTACCATTTTTTTATACTTTATTGGAGTAAAATTATTCGGCAAGTATACGGTAATGTTAAAATATTATTATAGTATATAAACTAATGTTGCACGCGACAAAGTCGTCGTTTATTTCTGTTTTTTTAATCCCACGGGAACCGTTCATTTCGTTTCATCACCGGGTTAAAAAGTGTCTTATGTGTCTACAGGATACAAAGTATCTTCGTGCAAGTTCTCAAGAACGGTATTGGCTGTTATCTGGGACATAAGTACCTTTTTTTTTTTACCTGGGGAAATCCTCACAAATACCACAGCGCCACGGGGAGGCACGGTTCCTGCCAGTCGCCTGGTGGCTGGGCCACGGGAACGCTTTCGCAATCATCCGCGACCCAGCTAGCAGCGCGGCGAAGGTAAAAAGGACATAAGTTCCTCATCTAGCCCAACAAAGTTAAAAAAGTCAAATAAGAATAGTATCCGGGTGTTTTTCCGGAAAACTTACGAATTGAGAAACAAAACAGTAACAGTCGGCCGATTGTCGCAGTAGGAAGCGACCTTTTTGAGTCCAAGGCCGTGGGTTCGATTCCCACAACTGGAAAATGTTTTTGTGATGAACATCAATGCTTTTCAGTGTCTGGGTATTATTCATAAAAATATTCATCTGTTATCTAAGAACCCATAACAGCTAAGCTACGCTTACTTTGGGGCTCGCATCGCAGTATATTATATTTTTTTCTTTTTTATTATTTTATATATATCGGTGCCAAATATATCAAATGGGTAGTGGTTGAACCGAACAAAGGTAAGAAACAGATAAACAAACAAACATAGACACTTTCGCAAATTAATGCTATAATGATATGGATGCAATGCTTTAGGTTTAGATTTTCATATATTATCATTGATTCACTGCCGCGAGAGGCAACAGCGACTGGTTCTGTTTTTTTTTAGGTTAAATTACATGTAAGGGCTTCGCGCATGCGCCCTAATGTGACTTATATCCCTTATTTTAGCACTAAATATGCGTGCACAGTGAGCACATGTAACGGTACCGTCAACGTAGTTGTAGGTGATATTGTAAGGTGGCCTTCCTTTAAAAACGATATAGTTTGGCCCATATAGGATAGGATAAGTCACTCTTTTCAGACCGTACTGTACATCCTTTTACACGAGCAGTCTGTGGATTAATTACACGCATAAACAGTACAGTACCCTCCGTGTAAAGTACAATAATGCGTTCAGTTCTATACGATCATGCGAAAACGGTGTACATCCTTGGTGCGCAGGGTTCTGGCTAGTTCAAGCGGCCTTCTGAGGGTACTTGCTGGCAGTACTGATTGTCAGTACCTGTGCCATTGCTGCATGGTACACGTTTTTTCCAATCGGGCGTGCCAGAAGGGTTTTATATAAACTATTTCCTTAGGCTAAGTTTACTAACATTTAACTTTGTATTTTACTAACCATTTATGATCCAAGTCGGTCGAAATAAATGAATTTTATTTATTTATTTATTTAAGATGGTCACGACAAGCATCAGTTTAGGTTTTATTACATCGAAGAACCAATAAAACCTATCAATATTTACTATTTAAAAAAAACTACCTAGAGGTTTTTTTAGGCCACTATAAGTTAGCCCTTGACTGTAATCTCAACGGGTGGTAAGTAATGCTGATATAAGGTGGTAACGGGCTAACCTGTAACCTGTGACTAAAGATTTTAAACTAAAATTTTCGTGGTTAATCAACATTTCTTAAATATAGTTCAACGGATACATACAGCGATAATATTATGGGATTTGTCGTTTCATGGATCAAATGATGGATGTAAATCATTGAATTTCCCAAAGTAACGCCTGCTTCTATCTTACTACATGGGATATAGTTAAAAGGCCCGTACATGTTTTGCCAGAAATTAGGCGTGCAAATACATATACTTATATAGAAGCATTCTAGAAATTATTCTTCTTCTTCCTCTTCATGGCGCAATAGATTTTCACCGCCATTTTTTTTAAAAGACCACAGATTATAAAAACTATCCCCTTGTTGAAAACCAGAACTTAATCACCACCGATTGAGCGATTTTAATCATAATCACCAACTGTTGTCGGTATATAACTGGATGTGTTAAACATAATTCTCCTTCTTACCATACGACTGCGATATCGTATACGACTTTTTTGAGTATACATATATGGAATATAAAATAAAAAACTATGCGGTAAATAAAATATATTAAATAGCATTTAATTCAGAAAATGACCGTGGTTTTTGTATACCAAAAGCCTTGTATATCTGAAAACATTTTACCGTCTGTTCGGACTCTTGTCCAGAAAGCTCTAGAACTTCTCAGCTCAGCAGCTGGCTCTAATTAGCATCCCTGGGATATAATCTAAAAGCTCCCAATCTTCCTCAGCTGCTTTTACTTACCTTGACATCCCTGGGATATAGTCAAAAGGAAAGCTAAAAAGTAGTATTTAATATTATCTGTATTCAAATGCGATAAGTTTTTTTTTTAATATTATAATTAATTTTTTTTTTATGAAAATGTCTGCAGTGCCGGGATAGTCGTGAACATAGAGTTATATCTGGAAAATTGTATGTACCTATATTGTTGTATGAAGATATGAGGCCACCAGAACCAGAGTGACCCAAACACAAGCTACTATTATGTGGATATGTGCCAAAATAGTTAAGGTGAAATTTTAAGTAGATGTAATTAAAAAAAAAATCATAGACACTGTATTCAAAATTTGTAAAATATGATATTAGTTATTGATAAAATTTAGATGAACTGTAAAAATAATCAGTATTTTTGTTATTTGTAATTTTTTTTGCAGATAGGCCACTATGGCACTTAGCATTGACAATATATTTATAAACAGTGTATAAATAATAGGCCAATATGTATGAACCTTATCACCTTTTTTATTAATTTAAATGCAAATTGTCATTTTTCAACTTAAATACTACAAATTAAACTCAGAACTAGCTCCTTTATTACTGTGTAATTTTTATTAAACTTTAGATTTATCTTAAACTCATATATTATTAATTTATTATAGTTTTTATTTCAACTTAAGACTATCTTAGGCATAACATGACAAAGTATTAAATTAGCCAGTCAGTTAATCAGTCGAAGAATCACTAATTGCACCATCTAGTTCATTCCCCGCATTGGAGGAGACTTTGAGTTGTTCATAGAAAGGGTGATAGATAGGTGGAACATATTCCAAAAGGCATAGAAGGTCTTTTTTTTTCTCATGGCTGATTTTTCTTCCCTCTGGAAATAAAATCTCGAGTTCAAAGTTTGACGTATCTTTGGATGACCTCTTGCTGAAATTAACCTCTGCGAAAAGAACTTCTGGCTCGTTGGAATATTTGAAGAACATCGAGAATGGATGGCTTTTATTGTACAAAAGCCACTGTATTTTAAGCCATTCAACTTTACTTCGATCAACGCCGATCTTCCTGTTTGTGATATTAGTTTCCAAGGCTTTGGTGGATATAAAGTCATCTCCTTTCATTTCCACAATTTTGAAAGGTTTCTTTTTTCTTGCTGCTAATATCACATTGTTCCAATGTTCGGGAACGTATATGTCTGGGAAATACTTCTTTTGTTTTTCCACCAAGCCAAAAGCCCGGTCGCAAGATGAAAAAGAATGTCCGCTGACCGTAAATTTGTGGTCTATATTTTCCACTGTAAATTGAGGACTAGAAACAATATGCATACATAACGCTGCAACTTTTATGTTGCGGTTTTGCCCGCCACACTGGTCAGAGTACATGATTAGCCTCTTTGTGTGTACATGTTCTCTGATAAATTTTAGGAGGCATGAACCTATTTCTTGTGGTCCCCTGGATGCTGTCGATTCATCCCAGACATACATAAACATTTCGTCTGTACCAGCATTATGAATGCCTAAACAGTAGGTCCACAACTGACGCTTGTAGTAGCAAATACCAGTTGAAATTACTGGTGTTGGGAGAGTCTTCATTAAGTCAAAGATTATAACGGTAGTATCGTTATCCTGCTTCGCATTTTGCATGTCAAGTTTTAAATTTTTCATCGCAGATTCTGCTTTTCGCAAATGAAGTTCTTTGGCGATAGTAAGCTCATTTTTTTTAGAAAGCTCGTTGTTATCGCAAGCGTCAATTTTTACTTTGAAATTGTCACATCGCTTACATGAGTCAGTTACTGGAGCATGAAATGTGAGGTTGAAATTTTCATTAAATATTTTTTCGAATATGTATTTTGAAACTGGTCCTGCAACCTTACTTTTGTATTCAGAGTACATTATTGACAAATTTAAGTGAGGAGGCAAGTACTGTCTCGATTCACTTTTGTGTCTTGTGTAGTGAGAATCATATTTCGGAAAAGTATTGATGAAATCCTTTACTTCGTTTACTTTTGTTTCTGGAGTTTTATTCGACGGAATGTGCCGGCCTCTTTTATCAATGGGAGCGGGATCGCCAAGAGGCTTATTTTTCAGAACCCTTGTAAGGCGTCCGTCCGATACTTTAAAAACTTGCTTAAAAAATGACTTACACACACGAATATGTTTTCCATTCGCCTCTGGTAAGTGATACAATCGAGAAAATTCCTTGGGCTTCGATGTGACGTTTCCAGCTACCCGATCCGATGTGGTATCTCTAACTCTCACATAAGACCTTGCTTTTATCACGACATGTATGAGTGAATATAGGTATGCACTTTGCAAATCAAAATTTGCTAGGGCATAAAACTTTGAAAAAAGTTGTTTTTGTCTGTCATGTACAATTTTGTCATGGCATTTTTGATTACAGGTGCATTGAAGACCTGTATCTATTTGTTTAGCAGGAATGAGAACGCCTTTTGTATTTACGTATGCCTCACCTCTAGCTCGTTTATTTTTTCTCACATTCTTTTTCCATAAACTTTCTTTGCGCATACGCTTCCTTGTATCTTTGTTTGTTGAAAAAGATGGCTGACCCTCTTCATTGTTTTCAGTAGACGAGTCCCCAAGAATGTCTTGTAAACTCCTCGATGAGCTCCTGCTACGTTGTTCTGGGACATACTCAGAACCCGAATCCTCATAGGGCTCCACCGGACTCAATCCAAATATATCTGCAAAAATAAAATTATTAACTAATTATTATAGCGTAAATTAATAGCTAAAATATATAAAAATCAGAAAAGTAAGTAACAACCTACATACATGACGAAAACTTAACATTAAAACTTCTCATAAGCACCCTCAATTTTTTTCAAAAGATCTATCCAAGAACGCCTCCTTCAATAGTCTAATACGCGAAAAAAAAATCCCACATTGTTTTATTACGGAACTCTAAAAACGTAAGCTTACCACGTAAGTCACCTTCAATGTTGTCAGTAGCTTCATTCTCAGTTGCACTCATTGTAGCTTCTGCTGGGTCTGGCCCAAACAAAAATAGTCAATGAAAATACAGTAACAAATTAAATAATAACCTAACGAAAACTCAACATTTAAAACTAAGAATTACCTAGTATGTCATCCTCAATGTTTTCAGCAGCTTCATTCTCAGTTTCAATCATTGTAGCTCCTGCTAGATCTGTTCGAAACAAAAATAGTAAAAATTAAGTTAATTTGTAGGTTACAATTTATTGACATCGAAAAAACAAGAAAATATCTGACTAATAACAGGTATTCTTACCTCTTAAGCTTATTGCTGTACCGCCAACACCTTTCCGCACGTTCACGTAGATTAATAACTAATCTATACACACTTATTGCGTAAAAACACCAGTTTTGTACCCACAACACCAAAAATGTTTACACGTAAGTACCAAAGACCAGAGTGGCCCATGTCACATGAGCCGTAATGGCGGCAGATACTATAGTGACTCAAGTGATCTGGGCCACTATGCTCTATTAATATTCATTTAAGAATCAAAATGCCAGAACAATTTTTTTAACGCCATCTATGATTGTTTACTGAAATTACCTTTGAGCCACTCTGGCTATGAACTTAAGGGTTTGAAAAGGAGCATTGCCGTGGTCAACTAATATATCACAAATTGTGGTTTGGGCCGCTCTGGTTCTGGTGGCCTCATATATCTGGGTAATGGAAATAAACCTGGGTGCTTTTAAAAAGCATTAGCGTCTGCAATGTGGAAAACCGCAAACATATTATCAATCAAAACCAAGTTTTTCAAAGTTTATTTTGTTATTTGATCCTGCAAAATTTTAACAAGTGCACTACGATCCTTTTGTTGTCGTGTTTACCAAAGAAATATCTGACAATCTAAAAGCAACCATCTGCAATATTGCTCGGTAAAAATGTAGCCAAAATAGACTTTGGAAGCGATTTTACAATTTAGATTATCTTCAACAGCTGTTAGTTTAACAGTTATCCACTTTTATGCGATTTTAATACAAATGTTAGAATCTAAATTGGATAGACTCAAATTTGAGTTATTGCTAATGGTAACATCGAGTGAATTAGAACAGATTATGTTTAAAAGCTTTTATTAACCGATTGAAACGTTGAACAGGACGTCATAAAACCGGCCAACTGTGAATCAAACTTTATTTTATTTAAGTAGTAATTTGATTTCAGCTGGAAATAATGTTATTTTTTTCTAAACTATTAAAAAAATAGTAAAAAAAAAAAGTTATTGTATAAAGTACAACCCTAAAAAATAGGAGATTTAAGAAGTTTTAATTAAGAGAATTCTTATGCCGCTAGAATTCATTCATCAAGATACATACAATATTCTAGTAGCACATTTCTTATGTGATTACAATTTTTAATATCCCTTACAGCAAGGTGGTTGCAAAGGTCGGACGCGTTCGTTACGTGCCTTGACCTTTAGGTTTTTTTGCTGAGTAAAGGTATTTTATAGAAGACTAAGTTCCGTTTTAAGTAATAGGTTTAAAAAAATAATTAAAACGTTCATAGTAGATTCAGTTCTATTTAATGGATTTGAATTCAACGGATTCAATTTGAAATATTATTTGAACAGCGCCATCTATTAACTATTAAGGAAGAAGCAAGGTAACACCTTAAATAAAAGTAGGTACTTGTTAATAATTTTATTATTTTGAGAAGGTATTTTTTTTTACATTTTTTCTTAAATCTAAATAGCTTTTTACTTGGAATCCCTCAACAATAAATGAAGAAAAACATTTATGTACTTAAAATTTTTGTTTTTTTGTTATTTTTACTCAACTAGATTCCCAGTTACTAGTTTCCTTAAAACTACTAAATAAACTCAACACTAAGTAAATACATTTTTCACTTGCTTAAAATATTTAGCTGAAGTAAACCTCCCTTAAGAGGTTACTAAGATTTTTTTAAATATTATATTCATGCAAGAATTGATGTTCTTTTGACTGTACTATTCATACTTCTAGTTTTAATAATTTTTATATGGGCTAGGCTAGTTGCCTAAAGTAAATAAATATAAGAAATACTTAAAGGTACTTGACTGCCGTCTCCATTACGGAATGGAGACGGCAGTCAAGTCAGCAAATACGAGTATGTCTTAATTGCGCTGGAAGTTGTACGTGTGTGTGATTGTGTGACTGTAAAAAGCTACTGGACCGTTTGTTTTCTTATTCCACCACAAGTTAGCTGCGTAAGATGGTAACCCGTTACCATCCTTTTACCTGTAAGGGGTCCAGCAGTTTTGGTACTAGATTTTGAGATTAAACCCAATTACCCTAATCGGTTACTACGAGGCATCGTACCGGAACGCCTAATCGCATGCCAGCACGTCTTTGTCGGTAGGGTGGTAACTAGCTACTTTGGCCGTCCACCAGACCAGACCAGTGGAAATTCCCGCTTATAAGACCAGTGTTCATAGCTCTACCAGGTCAACAAAAATTGATGAATGAATTTGACCTCTCAATATAGGAACCATATAAAGTATATAAATTTATTCAAATTCAAATTCATTTATTTCAAGTAGGCCTCCTTTATAAGCACTTTTGAAACGTCAAGTATTTTGTGTGACTCTACCACCGGTTCGGAAAGCAGATTCTACCGAGAAGAGCCGGCAAGAAACTCAGTAGTTGCTCTTTTCCAACATCAACATTTACAATTATTATTATTATTATTAAACTCTTTATTTGTATACCACAACAATCATTTTGCTATCTTGCGGGAGATGAGAGCGAGGCTGGCTGCTTCCATTCTACCTTGTCATTGAGGAATTCATCAAATGTATAGTAACCTCGCTGTACTAGATGCGTTTTTACACATTTTTTAAATGTATGCATTGGTAGGTCAAGAATTTCCTTAGGAATCATGTTGTAAAATTGATCTAATATTGATCTAATATTAGGCGTCCCAAGTATGCACTGCAAAAGCTTTGTTCTTTAACGGCTGGTCACGGTCGCTTATTTTTTTTACTTGTTGCTTTTATGAACTACACGCTTCCATTGCGAACAAAAAGCTCGCAAAACATCACAAATACGGACTTTTGTTTCAAAAGCAGAAAAAAGGGAAAAGCGAACAAAAGAAATCTAGACGCGAATATTTAAATCGCGCGTCGAAATTAAAATAATAACCCTGCGTTATTCATTATACATGTCCGTAGTAGAATTTTAATTTAACCCTTGTCCTGCGCTCGGGGGTGTAGGCGACCCACCGCGCGCCGCGAGTGGGCGCCTTTGTCCGCACTACCCAGTGGACAAGGGGTTAAATGAATCGACGTGTAATGAACACTATTGACACGTGTACCTACTGTTATTGTGCGTATTTTTTCGCCTGAGGCGTCAATATGCACTGCAGGGTTGGATATTTGATATTGATTTAGTTGTACGATTTATTGATATACGACGGATTGTGCGCTTGATAAATGATAGTTTTCGATACTCTTCAAGAGTTTTTGAGTGGTTTTTCGAAGTTTATTTTTAGAACCGGTAGTTTATTATCCAAAGTGTTAATAAAACTTTTGCAGGCTTGCTCAAAACGGACTATCGTGATCATTTGGAAGAATTTGGTATTTATTTTCTGGTACATAATTTACAGACTGATGATGCTAATATAGCCCTTTCCTACTGTTTGTGCTTAAAGCGAACTTTAGAATTGAGAGAACTTTTTTCATTAGTAATTTATGTCACCATCACGCAAATTCTTGGCCCTAAGAAGTGCTTGCCCACGGTTCGTGCATAAATTCAGTCTTTCAGAGCATACATTGTTTTTTGAACTTTACACAACGTACTTAATTTATTTATGTTTATGATTAAAGCGCATTTATAAGACGCAATTAATTTATTTATGTTTATGATAAAAGCACATTTATAACTGTTAAATTACCAATGCACAAATATATATTTTAGTTAATAATATTATTGCTTGCGTAAAAAAATTAAATATGATTCTTTCTATTGGGATAAAGGACCAATATATAAATAGAATATTATTGTTTATATTGTAATATATATGGTAAGCTTATCTAAGCTGGGTCTTAATTCACTATCGTCCGTTTATTATATTTAATCTATCTTTTATCTTTATTTATAAGTTACTAATGAAATTTAACTGTTTTTTTACTAAAAAAAATACAAAATAGTTATTTGTTAAAAATTGTATGGGTATTTTTTGACAATAATAACGTTGCTAAGTGACAAAATAGATTAGTGAAAGATTGAATATAGAAAATGTAATTATAACATCTTCCTTCCTTCATAAAAGAACTATTCTGTCGTTACAGAGCGCACCTGTAGTACCTAGAAGGCTCAAATCTCATATTAAGATTGGGAATTATTATATTACCAAACAATCGTGGGAAAAATTAAATCCACCTCAAACTTATATCCACGTCAATACCAAACAGTTTACCGTACGCGTTGTGTTAATATTTTTTACGCGTTTCACGGTAATTTACAATGTTTTCTTATGAGAGAGAAATGAAAAGAAAAAAACTTTTTCACGCATAAATCTAAATCAATCTAAAACAAGACGCTCACACGCAAAAAATCGCATCTCTTTATCCTCATTACACCCCGGGCTTTTTGTGTGCTACCCACGTTTTTTATTCACGGAAGAATGATAAAAAGGTACATTATCCAACAGTTTGAAAGGGGGTGATGATTTTGCTTACGAAAAGAATTAATGTGACAGCGCGGCAGTTATCAATTTGGAGCAAAACTCTGCCCATTGTGTTGTGATCTTGAAGAACGCCCTGGCAATATATAAAATAATACCCTCTTTTGCTTAAATTTACGATCACTTATTTGGTCATTCTCGCCCTTATACGAACGGAAATAAGGTGATGCATTGTAGGGTTAAGTTATATAGAAATTATCCGTTTTATTGACGCGATAATTTGTGATTCGATAATTTTGCATGAATATTTTTTAGGGTTACCTCTGTAGATTTAAATAATGCCGTTTAACCGACGAGGCTCTGGCGACCGACAAGTGGCGGTATAACCACTTCGAATTGGCTAGGCTGAACAAATGGCACAGACCGGTGTCGGGCAGCAGCGACGCCGGGGCGATCAGTCTAGCCCTGCGATGACCAACCCGCCTGCCCAGCGTGGTCATTATCGGGCATATCTTAGTTCGGAGAAAGGATGGACGTTGGGGTCCCAAGGTGCTGGAATGGCAGCCCCGTACTGGTAAGCGCAGCGTTGGTCGACCCCCAACGAGGTGGACAGACGACATTAAGCGCGTCGCAGGTAGCCGTTGGATCCAAGCGGCTCAGAATCGTGGAACTTGGAACTCCCTACAAAAGACCTATGTCCAGCAGTGGACGTCTATCGGTTGATGTGATGATGATGATGATGATAGAAAATGACGTTTACGGTCGGTTGATACGTCAGTAGGATAAACTTTATACTGCTCTTAATACCCGTAGATGGTCCATCTTCAATAATAAAAGCGAGGGAATGAAAACATATCAAAAAAAGCATAATTTGAAAGAAAAAAGAAAGACCATTTTATACCTATAAAAGAAATAAATGAAGTTATTTTTCGGGACTCTAAGGTTCTAGCGTTCGTTAGAGTTGGCAGACAATTTCGTCGGGAGATTCCAGACACTCATCGTTTTCATAGCCCAATGCAATGAATTTCTTGCCTGTAAAACTGTGTCTAGAAAGTAATCGATAACCTAGGCAAGTACTTCACCTTCCTACCATCCTACCTCAATGACATTAAAAAAGGTTACCTTAACTAGTCGTTAAATTGGTAAAGATTATAAGTGCCTGCACTTTAAGTTATCGTCAACGACTCGCTACGATTCTTACGAGTTTGTATTCTTCTTCCAACGCTGTGGTTTTTCGGCTTGACATTCCTCTATTTAACACGTCATCATGAAGACATAGCGTCTGGACGAGTTGGCAGCGAGATTCTTGCCACTCATCGTTAACCCCACGGAATGCATTCCTTGTTATAAATGTACAGCTGCGACTGTAGAGTTATAGTAAATTATGACAGGACAACAGATTTTACAATTCAAAATTTTACAATAATTATCGCGAAGGTAGAATTAGGAAAAGGTCACCTTAGCTTGTAGTTAAATAAGCAAAGATATTTAAAGCCTGCATTTGAACGTGCTTAACGACTCGTACGTCATTTACTGATAGTGCATTGGTTAAGAGCTTGACTTTTGCGGGCCGAGTTTGAATCCCAGCTTGCACTTCAATCTTTTCTAAGTTATGTAGTATGTAAGTTTATAGTTAGTATCTAGCTTCCACGGTGAAGGAAAAAAACCTTGAGGAAACCTGCATGCCTGAGAGTTCAACATAATTTGTTCTCAAAGGTGTGTGGAGTCCACCAATTCACACTGGGCCAGCATGGTGGACTGCAGCCTTAACCCCTTTTCATTGTGGAAGGAGACCCGTGCTCTGTAGTGGGACGGTAATGGGTTAGTGTGATCATGGTGGTTGCCATTCAGTGTTTTAGACCCCAGTAGCAGTTGATTAGAAATTTCTTCCGGAGATTCTTGACAATCATAGTTTTCATAATCCCACGGAATGCATTCGTTACTTTAAATGTACAGCTGCATCTATAAAGTAATATATAGTAACCACTAAACAACTTACTTGACATTCTAAAAGGTCACATAACCAGTGGCTATATCAGCAAAGATATTTAAACGTTATTAAGCGTTAGTGTAATAGCATAAGAAAACATCTGCCAACCGCCAGTGCTAGCATTTAAGGAGCTAGAATTGATCTAGGTGGTGGTCACCAGAACATGCGATGTAGTCAGGTGTTAGTGGAAATGGCCAATGGTAATTTATTAGTTTTGCTTAATTGGCGGTTATTGTTACTAGGCATGCGTCCGCGGAAAACCAGGGTAATTTAAAGAACTTTTCGAAAGCTGGTATAGTCTTTTGAAGCTATATAAATCATACTAACGTCTTGTTATTTCTAAACAACAGAATTAATAAGAAAAAATTCTAAAAAATGTTAAACTGTAAAATGATATTGAAAAAGTGCAATGTGCTGAGTTTCTTGCCGGATCGTCTCTCTAGAAGCTGCCTTCCTAACCGGGGGTAGAGTCACTACAAACAGACTGACTAAACGTTTCAAGAGTGATTATAAAATTCGCCTACTCGATATGAATGAGAAGAAGAAGAAAAATTCTTCATTGCACATACAAATCCAGGTTAACAAAAATAAAAAACGATAATATACATATGCACAAAGGCGGCCTTATCGCTTGAAGCGATCTCCTCCAAACAACCTTTGGTTGAAGTTGATATGAGTTATAGAATTTGTTGAAATTGTTTCAGATATCTATGGTTAAAGTTAATGACAACTAATCACGAAATAGGTTGGAATGATAGAAATTTTGAACTTCTGTGGAGCTTTTTTTGATACAGGGAAGTACCACCGCCATTTATGCCACCAAGCGGCAATGCTGTGTTCCGGTCAGAAATAAGTTATCACCGGCGTAATTACAGACACATGAGGCTTCACATCAGGCCTAAAGTCCAGGTTTTATCCACGTTTCTGATACGTGCCGCTAATATGTGGAACGCCCTCCCGGCAACTGTGTTTCCTGCCACGTATAATTTGAGTACCTTCAAGGCTTGAGTGAATAGGCTTTTTCTAGGCAAGCGTGCTCCAACCTAGAACTCATCATTGCTTTCTAACGGGCATGATTGTCGTCAAGCGGTGGCCTTTCGTTAATAAATAAAATAAAAAAAAAGGTTGATGCACACAAGGCACATTGTAATAAATACATGTTTCTCGCACTTGGTAAGTGGCCCAATCTGATTGGTCTGTCAAATATTACTAAAAAAGAAGATACTCTAAAAATAAAACGTGAAGGCAATTGTGTCGGCGTTATCGGAGTTAAGAGTCTATTTTTTTTAATCTAACAGTTTTGGGCTCAATCGCGATAGGACTGAGAACTCCGGGATCCTTATGCAACGCGAAATATGTTGACTACTGAACTAAAGAGATATTTTTTTTGCCAACAGAAGCAGCAGACCTTTGTAAATCAAAAATCAATACGCAACCGGTCAATAGCTCCTAACAAATAACAAGAGAACCCAAACAAAGGACGCCAGAAATAAGCCTCAAATAAATCCACACAAATTGGAGCGAAAAGATAACTCAAAATCTTGAACCAAGTAAAATATTAACTAACCGTTAAGCTTACCCATTCAAGATGGCAGAATAAGATCAGCTGCTACCTATACACAATGACTGCTCTGATTCCATCCACCCTTCAGTAGATTGTCAAACCATTGTTGCCTTAAAATGTAGCGTATTCCTGGCGTATTCCAAGGGAACTTCCGTGTGCGAAAAAGGAACACAATACCCTTCAAACTATTAGGGTTCCGCACCACGAACGATGAAACGACAGGGAATGGCGTATACAAATTCTAAAATGAGTACTCGAGAAAAACTTTAGAGTACGAAATTATTAGATTTAAGGAATTCGGTAAGTACCCACATAATAATAATGAATAATTCGTACAAATCAATACACCAAAGGAATAATCCTGTCTTTTTTTATATTTTCTCCCGTCTAAAATAAATAGTATAAAAATGGAAAACACATAAAATTATTCAAATATAGATTAGTATGTTAAGTCGTTGTGGTCAATCGGTCATCTCGTCAGCTCTGTGGTTTAATACTATCCTATGTGCTCTTGTCTAGTTTATTTATAAAATAATAATAAATTAAATAAATTAATATATTACGAAAATACACAAATCAGTAAAAGTAGCTTGTGTTATGGGTACTAAGATTAGTGATGAATAGTTTTATGAATTACATACATAAATACTTAAAATATACAGATAAACACTCAGACACTGAAAAATACATGATCATCACACATACATTTTCCAGTTGTGTGAATCGAAACCACAGCCTTGGACTCGGAAAGCAGGGTCGCTTCGAATCGGCCGTCGTCCAATAATATTTACTTTAAACATTTTTTTATAGACCTCAACCAATTGAAGGAATAAAAATTTCGCTTTAATGACTGACATTTATAGACTATTTCTGGAAAAGTTATTTATAATCCCTAATCGGCTGAAAATATTCTCCAAACATAGCTAGGAACTATTGAAACTCCTACAAATAATATTTTTGCGTTCCAAATTTATACGTACTATTTAGTGTTACAATAGTCGTTCCAATGATACGGTACCCATCGTCAAGTGACGCCAGCTTGCGCTTGTCCGTATTTTTTCAAAGTCCAAGGAACTAGTTTTTTTTTGCATGTAAATCTTGATTTATTCACGTCAACAATGCTATGGGAATTGCTCGGGGCTTGCGTACTCGAGTTTTGGTTTATGGGGCGATGTCGGGGTGGATCCTCATTTTGGACTGGTGCCTTTAAATAATAGCGCCACAATGAAGTGGTGTTAGAAAAACTCGATTGGCTTAGCACAACCTACCTGGCGCAGCGGTTAGCGCTTTTGAATGGGAGGTCCCAGGTTCAATCCCATGGGAAAAATTTGGGCATTTATTATTTCTGAATATTATCTGGTCTAGTCCGGTGGGCTTCGGCCGTGACTAGTTACGAAACGAAAATAAACGTGCCGCTAAGCGATTTAGCGTTTCGACACAATGTCGCTTAGATAAACCGATTAGAGTATGGGAATCAAACCTACTGTCTTGGATTAAGAAAGCAGGGCTCTGCCCACTGCGCAAATCGTCTGTAGGGTTGTTAAATGATGAATCAATGGATGATAAATGGGTTAACACAGGCGAAACTACATAGTCTCCAGCACCGACGTAATGTTGCCTGTTTATCGGTTTTTTACCAGATATACTTCGGTGAGTGTGCTCAGGAAATCTTGTTCCTCCTTCCCCGTTCTACCTCAAAACAGCGAGACACCATGTGCAGTGGTATCCTTATGTGGTTGATATTCCATCAACACGCACGAAACGTTTTTTATCCACGTTTCTGATACTTGCCGCTAAGATGTGGAACGCCTTCCCGGCAACTGTGTTTCCTGCCACGTATAATTTGAGTACCTTCAAGGCGTAGAGTGAATAAGCTTTTTCTAGGCAAGCGTGCACCAACCTAGACCTCATCATTGCTTTCTAACGGGCATGATTGTCGTCAAGCGCTGGCCTATCGTTAATATAAAAAAAAAATGGGATATTCAAGATTATTTTTTTGTAAGTTAGTAATAATAGTAAATTTTAATTAATTTATATAAGTTTTATATACACGCTAACAGGTTAGCCCGTCACTATCGTAAACTTCATCGTCACTAGCAGGTGGGATTGCAGTCAAGGGCTAACTTGTAGTAGAATAAAAAAAGGGACGGTTTTAATCAAGCTTTCGAATACTATGTCACATCGAACGATAATAAATCGATTACCTACTAGAAATTGACATAATTTGTGACACCGG
This sequence comes from Pararge aegeria, assembly GCF_905163445.1. Lineage (NCBI taxonomy): Eukaryota > Metazoa > Arthropoda > Insecta > Lepidoptera > Nymphalidae > Pararge > Pararge aegeria. Next base: position 2,875,752 of record NC_053183.1, read on the forward strand.
CGGCGTCTGCGATAAATATAAGAATAATTTGTGTGTTCGAGTAAACGTTTCTATAATATTATGATCGTTAATAATATAAACTCATTCAATGTATTCAAAACTAAATTAGCTTCTTATATATTAAGTAATACCAATACATTTAAAGACGAATACATTAAATAAGTAGATAATAGTAAAATTGAATTTAGCTTAGTCTAATGGCGAAGTGTATTAATTTATTATAGAAAATTAAGTTCCCTATGTACGAGTAAGTGACTTAGGTCTTTTTATGGGAATAAATGTCTTTAAACCTAAACCTAAAAGCATTATTTCGTAAAGAACCGCAAAGAAGCTTACGTGCTGGCTACGAGGTCGCTTAATAAGATGTTTTAAAAAACTATAATTAAAAAAAAACTGACAACCAAACTACTCAGTAACCTACATAATAAACATAAACAATAAAACAATGTATCTTCTTAATTTATTTGTTTTTATTTACTTCAACATTCTGGTTTTAGTTCTACTTTTAAAACACTAAATAAATAATGCAAAAATTGTTAGCATAACAAGAAAAGTTAGCAAAAATAGAGTATACATGGATTATTAATAGTTTGATATCTTTCAATCTCAAGAATCGTTTATCTGCATAGTTACTGGTAAAGTGACATCGTACCTAACCCTGAATTCTAAAACTGTAGCAGATATTGAACCAACCGGAAATCGAACCCAGATCTCCAATTTAAGAGCAAGCCAAACCGCTTACCCATGGTGATAGTCAAAAAGTAATTTATAACATTTCAATATTTCATACAATATTCTCCGCGAGTGATTAACTTTATTTATTTATCCCAAAGGCTTTTTCAACCAAGATAAATTGCCGGCCGGCAATTTAATTTAATATGAGTAAAAGCATTTTATATTTTTTAACTGCGTCATATTTCTAATAATTGATTTAAAAAACATTACTCTCCCGTTTAGCTGGCTGAAAAAACGGAAAATGATTTTCGTGATTTAGTGTAAAAATAGCATTATAGATAAGGCCGCCTTTTCTACTCCAGTCCTTGTGTTTCTCACTATTCGTCATTTATTTTCCTAACTGTGTAGTGGTATACAAATAAAGATTTTAAATAAAATAAATAATAATGAATGAATGAATTTTTGGTGGAACCTAAACTATGGATTTCGTTGAACTATGAAATTGTATGTGAGAGCCTTGGTAGTAGCACTTCGGCTTTACTTTCAGGAGGCCAAGTTGGAACTTTTGTAAGTTATACATGCATTCTAAGATTAAAATATCACCTACTTTAACGGTGAAGGAAACGTTGTGAGACAACCTGCATGCCTAAGAGTTCTTTATCGGGTCGGAGTAGCAATGCTGGAATAACGACCTCGTAAACGCAGCTTTGGTTGACACGGCACGACGTGGACGAATGACAAAAAATACCTAAGACAAAAGACCTATGTCCAGCAGTGGACGTCCATTGATTGACAATTCAAAGGCAAAGTCAAAGTCAAATATTTTTTAATTAAAATAGGTATATAGGCACTTCTTAGCGTTGATTACACTCAAAATGTGTACATATTATTGAGTAGTGATGGCGATAATTACATTCTTAAACTTAAAACTAAAGTGACGTGGGTTCCAAACGCGCCCTGATCTAAGAACAAAATTAGCCGGCTGTTCTTTTTGTTATCACCATCTCACATTGTCATTTGAAAATATTTAAGAAGAAACCTGGTTAGAGCAATAGTCCACACCCAAGCTTTTTTTATCGGTTACATTATCCTTTATACTATATATACTTCGTCTGCGTTTGATTTTTTTTTTGATGTGGCATTCAAGTTAGTTGTAGTTCTAAAAAAATTTAAAGTATTCAGTATCGCTAAGCCTTAAATGAGGGGTTTGCTGCTGTCCGCTGAGGAGTTCTGTCCTCTATCTCTAGCCACATTCGTCACATCTTTACAAAGTTTGGGCAAAATTAAACACATATTATAACCATATAGTACAAAAATAGTTATTTAATTTGGTTATAATTTGTCGGAGTTATGGTGTAAAATCGTCAAACACTTTCATCCCCTCTCCCAAAGGAACTGAGCTTAATGTCGGGATAAAAAGTATCCTATATTAATTCTAACACTTCCAAGAATATGTTTACAAAGTTTCATGGGGATCGGTTAAGTAGTTTTGGCGCGAAAGCGTAACAAACAAACTTACATTGACATTTATAATATTAGTAGGGATAGTAGGGATAGCGCCTATCCCTATCCCTATAGGAATTTTTCTATAAGCTTTCGCTTAATACAAACTTTGAACTTTTCTAGAATCAACCAAAGTAATTTATTGCAAAATTGTAGACATGTACCTTTAAATGAATTGCTTACTTTATGTCATCTAGTGTATAGCACTGCAAGTTTATTTTTGCTTCTAAAGTTCAAATTATGATATATATATATTTTTGTTAACATACATTTAATTTTCAAACATGTATTGGATGGACTGTCATTATTTTTGCAACACATGATGTAGGTTACTATAAAATAGCGGATACGTAATTTATTTACGAGGTAAAGTAGTTTTTTATTAACATACAAGTACCTCTACGCAAATACTAATAGGTACTCAAACCAATTCACCCATAGGACGGAACGTCGTAAAATCACAGTGTCATTGCAAGATCGTTAACGGGTCCGGTTGTACCCCATGCCCGGCGGGGCTAAGGGTCAAAACAACGTTGATTTATTTGTGAATACACCCTTAGGGACAACTTATATCTGGTTCTCGAAATCGAAAACGGGTTATAGGAACGCAATTAGTGGGTTTTTGAAGTATGTGAAACTTAATGCACATTCAGTGCTCTACCTTTGTTGACATTCAATATTACTTCTGTCATTCTTCAATTCAAAAGTTTCGATTGCTGTTTGGTTCCTGGGAAACGAGATGGTGTCCTTGAGACCTAAAGCAATAGAATGTAAGAAGATCTGCTGCATTGACCCAGATGTGAAGTTTAATGGACCTTTAGCGTTTTAGAAAAGAGTTAAGTACTGTTTTAAAACCTAAGTTGATGTTAAATGTGTTTATTGTTAAACTTAAAATATCAAAGTTAATGGAAATTCAGCATCTTTGTTGACATTCAATATAACTTCTTTAATTCTTCAGATCAAAAGTTTCGATTGCTGTTTGGTTCCTGGGAAACGAGATGGTGGCCCTTGAGACCTTAAGCAATACAATGTAAGATCAGGTACATTACCCCAGTTATGAACGTTAATTGACATTACGCGTGCGTTTCGGAAAAGAGTTAAGTAATGTCTTAAAATTTAAGTAGACGTTAAATGTGTTAATTTTAACCTTAAATGTTAAACTTAATGGACATTGCGTACTTTTGATGATTTGCAATATTAGCTACTTCTATGATTCTGCAATTTAAAAAGTTTCGATTGATTTTTGATTTTTGGGATTCAACATGGTGCCCGTGGCACACAGCCCAGATTTTTAATGTCATCAGCCTATTATTGTTTTGGAAAAGTAATCAGTACCTACTAGTGTTATATGATCTAAAATGATAGCTTATAGTGCATTTATTGAGGAACGTATATAAAACTGACAGACATGGATTACTTAAACTTTATTGACGTTCAATAATGTTTCTGGTATTCTATATGTGATAGCCAACACGACGGATTTATTTCGTTGCAGTCTGAGTGAACTCACAAATGTAGCGATTGGATTTTATCATATAAGTTACAGTTATATATATTATTAAAATTTACATAAAAAGCAGCATTGTCGCATTAGGATAACTTTGTCTTGTAATGACAAAAATGTAAGATGGGAAATAAAAAAAAAAATTAAAAGAAAATTAAATTAATGTTTGTTTGTTTTGAATACAAGAGGAGTCCGTGAGACTTTACATTCTTTGATGACCTGCCTAGCACAGTGGTGGGCATTATGGTCTTATTAGTGAGAAGTCCCGGAATAGATTCCTGGTGCGGGTAATTATGAAAGTTTAATATCTGAATTTGTTCTGGTCTGATTTGTGACCCGCTTTTAGCAAAACACAGTGTGTGGAATACAGTGGTGGAATCATGCAAACCAAGAAAGCATCGTACAGCTTCTCAATTTAAAAGTGACGTTGTCAGTGTAGTATGTCGAACAGTTCATGAAATAACGATAAAAAGAACACGAAGGTAGTCCGTGACATCCGACTTAACATCTCGTACCTCCGCAGTCCCGTCGTGACAATGATCCATGCAACTGGGTCGAAATATCGACAAATCACAAAATATTACCAGGTTGATATTGGAAACTAAAACCAAAATATAAAAAGTAATTGAACATTCAACCCATTCAATTATACAATTTGGCGGCCTTATCGCATCATAGCGATTTCTTCCAGGCAACCAATGGTGAACAAAACAAATACAGACTTTAGTTTAGTGGTGCACATAAACATATACCATAAAATAAAAATATCATTCCTTAAATGAATATATATAATATGCTTTAAAAACAAACACAAACGCGGACGCGCGAAGTCTCGGGCAACAGCTAGTGTGTAATATTATGAGCTGCCATGCGTAACATGCGCATACGCATATTTAAATCGGGACATGTGATTAGCAGTAATGAGTGAGGGTGAAATGTTAATGTGTATCAATCAATGCATGCGCGTAGCCGTGCGTTATGGAAATGACGAAAATTATTTAATGTCAAAATTTAACCACCTGCCTCGCACGATTGGGGTGTTTAACGCAGGGAAACAAACGACTTTTAATAGTCACATATTATTCAGATAATAATATATTCAAAACAATAATGTAAAGCCTCTTAGAAAATATTCTCAAATAAAATCCTTCAAATCTATACTTATAATAAATCTGTAACTGGAAGATTTCTGTACATTTAATATATTTTGAAAATTTTAACCGGGGTATGCTTTATAATCGATACTGAGTCCTAAACAGATTTTTATTTCATTTTTGTCTGTCTGTCTGTCTGTCTGTCTGTCTGTCCGGGCATCACGTGAAAAACTACTGGACGGATTTAAATAAAATTTTGCATAGTGGTAGCTGGTATTCCTGGTTAACATATAGGATACTTTTTATCCCGCTATAAGTTTTAAGTTTCCATTAAGTTTCCTCCGGGAAACTGAATGAAAATGTTATTAATTTTAATTCATAGCTCCGTTAAAATTTAACCAATTTTAATAATTCTTTTTTTATTTGAAAGTGTATACAATGTATCAAGCATGTATTGTGTAATTTTAATGGAGATCTGATAAAAATTGTCGGAGATAAAGGACATAACTCTTCACAGATTGGAAGTGGACCTGGTAGGTTGGTTGGGCGCTGCAATCAGTTTCTAGGTTTTTTTAAGATATTAGCTAGTGATTGCTAAAACTGGTCTAAAAAGCATTTCTATGTTTGCAAACATGAAATATATCTTTAATCTTTACATTAGTACTCATAGTTTTGAAACATATTATTAGCATGTAAATTGTAGTGTTCGGATTAATCATTCATAATTAACGTTTCGGCATAATAATTTACACTAAAGAATGCTATTTCGATATTAGCTGTATAGTATATAGTTAAAAATAATCCTGTAATGACTTGAGTTCATAAACATAAGGCTAATAATGAGCCAAAATTTCATCATGATGAAAGCTTTCGTATTTTAGTGTAAAACAAAAAGAAGGAAAACACTACATTGATTCCTATTTAAATAAAAGTGCTTTAATAGAATATATCAATGTTGTGTAAAATTATCAGGACGTGATCGAACTAATATTAACTAAAATTTCTCTTTTTGGATCAAGTAATTACATTTTCACTAAAAAAAGGAAAACAAAAGCTGTTTTTATGTTATAATATGATGGCTGTTTATAATAATAGAAAAAAAAAATCATAGTAAAACAAGGAGAAAAATTCGAAAAGTGGACAATTAATTGATTTATATTTTTTACATATCATTGATTTCTACATAAATACCATAAATATAAATTATGTAATGTAATAGGAAATAAAATAGTAGCAAAACGTGTAATGTCTAGTGAAACATATAAGTCGATATTAAAAATATTCACGAATGCAAGTTACGTTAGTGAATCGCGTATGAAAAAGTGCCTACACAAAAAAGGCGTTGACAGGGGCTGTCAAAGTGACATTGACGTGTTGCGATGTCCTTGGCTGTCTGAGCACACACAAAACGCTTAAAAAAATCACCGTCCATCTGTATTTGCTTAGCGTTACCCACGCTGGGATAAGCATTCACAAACGGACTACTGGAGTGTGGCGGTAATATGGTTGGGCATAATAAAACGTATTTAAATGTTACATTGTAATCATGTTGGGGTCATCGTAATCTTTGGAAGTCAAAATGTCTACCGATTTGCAATTGTCAATGATTTTCCCATGAGAAAACCATGTTTTGCGGATGGAATTGAGATTTATTTGTTATAAGCGGCTTCGTCCTGTACTACTTCTGGTAATTTAACCATACGATATTTTATCCGCTATTCTATACGGTACCCGGACCCACCGCGTCACATCGCCTCGCCCACCCGCGCTTATAACTTGTTGGCTTGGCTACTATTGATTTTAGCTCGATAAAAAAAGACTGCCTTTAAGGTTCCCCAAAAATCGAAACTCTTATTAGACATCTCCCTCCTCCTCCTTAGTCGTTCACTCTTGACAGAGTGGTCGTGGTTGACGATGGTTCATTTTCTTTGGCTACAGCAGCCCCCGCGATGTGCCTCCACTTGTTACGATCTTCAGCGTTTCTGGAACATTGGACTATGGAGGTTTGTGTTGTAGCTTTAATTATGTCGGTTCAACGCGTGGGTGATCGACCAAGTGACCGTTTGCCATCCACTTTCCCCTGGACAACAAGTCGTTCCATGGAGTGCTTATTCCTAGTTATGTGTTCAAAGAACTTGAGGATTCGTATCTGCATATGTCGACGATAACCTCTCTTTGACTTTTAATTCCTCCAGGATCGACACGTTAGTCCGAAAAGCTGTCCAAGGGATCTGCAACAGTCGCCGCTAGCACCACATTTCTAGTGCATCGATTCTGCGACGGTCTTTCAAGCGCACTGTCCATGTTTCTGCGCCATACAGAAATATTGGGAAGACCAAGCTTCTCATCAGGCGGACTTGGTGGCCTTAGTTATATTGCGGCTGCACCACAGTTTTTTTAGCCTATCAACGGCAGATCTTGTAATAGCACATCTCCTTTGAATCTCTTCTTCACACCCACCCGTGTTAGAGATGGTAGAGCCAAGGTACACGTAGCTTTGGACAACCTCACAGTAGCCAATCATGGGAATGTCAGGGTGGTTTAGTTCGGCTCGTTCCACAATCATAATTTTGGTTTTGTCTCTATTGATTGCATGTCCAAAGGAAAGGCTTATTCTTTCTAGGCGTGTCAGCAAATGCTCTATGTCTTCTTTATTTTGAGCGAAAAGAGTAGTGTCATCGGCGTATCTTAAGTTGGATATCTTCCTACCTCCTACTGAAATCCCTTTGTCGCATTCCTCCAAAAAGACTAGACATCTAGTCAACTTTTAACGAATAATCATTCCAAGTTAAAATTTGCTATTCATACTATACAATCAATAAATTCATAGCTTGCAGCCTATATAGGCTTCACAGTTATACTGATCTTGACAAAATTTGGCATAGAGATAGCTTGGGGCTAAGATCTCAAAGAAGTAGGTCGAGAAAATTTTAGACGTAACTATCTATGAAAGCGCACATGTTAGTACTATAAACTGAAGGCATACAAAATATATTTTATTTCGGGAAACCGAACTGGTCCAATGATATTTATAAAAAACTAAAACAAATAAGTAATCGTAGACAATAGTGAATATTTTTTGTTTTACATATTTACCTATATGGTTAAACTTTTTATGTAAACTAGCTTTTGCCCGCGGTTTCACTCACGTAAAATTTTTGAGTTGGTAAATTTTAACTAAAAGACTTATAAAAATGTCTTGCTGCTAATAGAAAAATGTGAACTATAAGTTCAGTCAGTCACCTTTGCCTTTTATATATATAGATACAGTGGAAATGACCTTTGGGTTGTGACCTATTTTAAAAAGCGCGAATCAGTCGATTGTGCCTAAATGGGTAAATGGATGGATGACCGACTTTGGATGACCCAATTAGGCTTCTGCCTCGGTAAGCACGTTATTGGTCTGTAACACTAATGCCCGTATTCGAACAAGGTAATGCAAAAAAAGGTAACGCCTAATCTCATCTCATCTTCACCAATAGTTATCACCTAAGAGTTGGTGAAACGTTTTTAGATGTGAAACATCTATAGGCGGGGGGTAAACCTGATTGTTGCCACGCTATATGATGGAATGTAGGTATGAATTAGACGTAGTCTATAGATAACAGCGTGAGCGCCGCGATCCCATGCGTGATTTTTTTTTTTATGAAGAAAATAAACGTATATCAAATCGATTGTCGTCATTTTCTTAAGCAAAATTGTAATATTTTTATTTTTTACCATGTCATATTTAGTTTCTGTCGTCTTGTACACAATAATTTCGAAGTTTCACATCTGCCAGGCGTCCCGTGACGGCTTACTTCTATTTTTTCTATAGACATGACCTTAAATCATTAGGCATTCGATTTAGGCTATGCCTAGGTTTAGTGAAAACGGGCATATCACCTGGGAAATTCTACAACTAAACCTGACCTCCTAAAATTAACAACAATTGTAGGGATGATAACAGAGCACTGTCCATGAAATAGATACCTATTCATTATAAAAGGTACCAACGAGACTCAAAATTCAAAATTCATTTTATTCTTGACGGCTGATCGGCGCAGTGGGCAGCGACCCTGCTTTCTGAGTCAAGACCGTGGGTTTGATTCCCACAACAGGAAAATGTTTTTGTGATGAACATGAATCTCTTTCAGTGTCTGGGTGTTTATAAATATATTACTAGCGTACCCAGCCCGCTTCGCCGGGCTAGATTTTGCTTTATTTTATTTAAACAATAAACTTGACATCATTAAATTTTTAATTTAAGTCTCATAATAAATTAAATCATTTATTTCTCTCCGTATCCATTCTCTTCTATGCTCTTCTCGAGCGGGTGAAGATCATTATCTACACCCATGTACACCCAACAATAGAATATCATCCTTGTAAATAAAAGCTGTATTTGACCGTTTGACAGTTCAAAAATAGGAGTGCTCCGAACGTCACCAAACTATACAGGATTACTCGCCAGATCAATCCGGAGATTCCCTGAAAGTTTCATTGAAATCGGTCCAGCCGTTTCGGTGCCTATACGGAACATACCCACACACTTTCTCTTTTATATATATATATAAATAAGTATTTATCTACATTATTCATAAAAAATAGTCATCAGTTTTCTTAGTACCCATAACACAAGCTACGCTTACTTTGGGATTAGATGACGATGTTTGTATTGTTGTAGTATATTTATTATTATTATTTATTCAAGTAGGTCCTGTTTATAAGCACGTTAGAAAAGTCAACTCAGTCTGTTTGTAGTGACTCTACCACCGCACCGGTTCGGCAGATTCTACGGGGACGAAATATGCAAGAAACTCTTTTTGCATGCTTCGTCTTTTTCATTAACATTACACAGTTTTACAAAGCAGATTGCTCTTTTTCATTAACATTACACAGTTTAACAATAATATCTTATGACTTCAATTATATCGATCGGAGCGGGCTTCCAAGCAACCTTGTCGTTAAAGAAATTCATCAATCGTTTAGTAACCACAATTGATTAAATGAGTTTGAATAAATATTTTAAACTTAATCTACAGGGAGTATTAAGTGTAAAATATTTAAAAAGTAAAATAACTAATACTACTCTTATACTAAGCCTCCGCTGTCCGAGAGATGGACGATGTATTTATATCTCTTAATCGGTAATAAGTAGAATAACAATTTTTACTATGTATAATGTAAAAAAAAACCTAAAAATCTACTTATATGTATAACTACTGCATATCACATAAAATACACAAAGAAATATCTACCAACAATTACTAGAGCCCCAAAGTCTTAATTAAAGAACGTTTAAACCCTTTCCAAATAGTTAAACCATTGACACCTCTAATTAAATAACGAAATTGAACCTATAAACTAACACTCGCTTTTCATTAACTTTTTTTGTAAACATTCGGTTACGTTTACACTATTTTTAATTACTAAAAATAGTACCGATTCCCTAACCCTTGAAATAAGATATACGAATTGTAAAGAATGAAGTCAAGTAATTTGAGTACTAATTATGAATGAAGGAAAAACCAAGTTGAATAAATCGATACCAAATCAAAGCCACATCACTATTACAGAGGCAATATGGTGCAATATTGCACTAAAGTCAATTTGTAGAGAGACATATAAATTTGTTAGCGGAATATAAAAAGAACTCAGCTGCCGGTCCCTTTATTATTTGAATTGGAATAAAATATTGCTTCTTAAAGGAGTTCCCGTTCAAGGAATTGGCGAGAAAAAATGCGGTTAAATGATTGTTAGAATAGAGTTGTGAAGAGTCGATAAATATTTTTAGCATAATATCCTCGCGGCCCTGATTCCCTTTATTTTTACCCGAAAATCGTAACATACGGTTATTTTCGATTTACGATTTATAGTAAGTTGATGAAACTTACGTCCCTAAGTTAATTTCTTACACATTTTAGTTTCAATACTGGAATTAAAGCAGGGTGCACCTTAGAGTAAGTTTTATGAAAATAAACGTGAAAACCACGTTAGCGTAAATTTAACATTTTAAAGAAGGAACAGGCGGAACTCGCCATGACACTTCACAAAGGATCTTACCGAGTTCACAACATAGTTTAATAGAATGCAAACAATGGGCTAGACGCATCAAAGTCTCCTAAATATTGGATAAAAGCAGGCGTTACTTTGCGGAAATCCACAATATTTTTTTTAAATTAAGCTTAATTTGCTTTACTCCGCGAACAGCAAGAGAATCTGTATGGTGTAATTTATAATTTCTTAAGACAAGATTTTTTTTAAGACAACAATTATTCATTGTAAAGTCAATATCTCCTGAGGATGCTCCGGTTTCGGAGCGAAACGTACGTAGAGGGTACATTCGATCCGAGGATCTGTTTGGTGTGGAGTATAAGGATTGAAGGAATTATAAATTACACCATACAGATTCTCCTGCTGTTCGCGGAGTATAGCAAATTAAGCTTAATTTTCATAATGCATCAAAGTCTGTAACTGACAAAAAGTAGCGAAGTGGTGATTGCTTAGTGATTAGTGCTTCAGTATCCTTTCGGTGCGCCACGTGAGTATATAAAAACCTAAAAAAAAATATTGCTTTATTTGCATACTCGGTGAGACTACCAAGAACCTTGCCACCATCGACTTGTCAATAAATAATCACACGAAAACTGATTTTTTTTCGGTACGTTATCCTCAATCAGAATGTTAGCTATCTAAGCTTATGACGTTTACACATACATTTTATCCCGGAAAATCACTGATGAACGGAATTTACGGGATTAAAAAAATGCACAAAATTTAAATCCTGTATAAATTTAATTCAAGCATATAACATCACCGTATGCATTGCTTAGCGTTTATTTCAGCCATAAAATTAGGACTAGAAGAATTAGAATTAATCAGAGATAGACAGCTTGCACCTTGAATGGTCAAAATACTTATACTTGAACCCGCGAAATAAACCAAAAATAATGACTTTATTTATCTCCGTTTTCAAAGCCAACCGATGTTTTCTCTTCCGCCTCCAACAGCTAAAGAAATAAAGAGAATTTTATCAAAATTGCATGATAGCACACAGTGGCGTGCACTGGATTTCTTCCGAGGGTATGCATACAGCAGGAAAATTGCATAAAATGGCCAAAATAAAAAACGTTGGCAGTGCTTTTGTGCATTTATGAAATACACGCAACTGATAGCACACCTTACCACACAACTGACAATATGTTTTATAAATATTATTGTATCAAAGTCAAAGTCAGAGTCAAATATTTCTTCATTCAAATAGGCACATAGATGGCACTTTTGATGCGTACATTACATGTAAAATATGCTACGAGGGTAAAACTAAAGCTACGAGGGTATCGATAAATTATCATTTCCTACGCTTATCACATCACTAGTAGCCAGGTGTGGCGCGTGCTACGGCCATCGTATTTGCTTTGAGACGACGGCGATAAAAAATATAGACAGAGAAATATCTACAGATTTAATGCTTGGCTCCAATTATTTTGCAGTATATATTCTTTTTTTTTTTTTTTTTTAACTGTGTGTTAAAATCTACTTATATATATTATCTTTGTTATATATTTATATATATTATGTATATTTTCTATTTATATATCATGTAGGTATATTTTATATATTACGTATATTTATTTAATTATATATGTATTTGTATCTTTACATTTTGGTATTTATGTATATCTATCAACACTCTTGGCACTATCCCGTTCTCTTGCTGTAAGTCCTATCTACAAAGGTTGCCTGTAAGAGATTGCTTGCAGCAATAAGGCCGCCTTTGCATGTCTACATTGTGTACTGTATACCCCTTACTGTTTCTTTTCCTGTATGTTATGTGTGATTAAATCACCTATTAAATGTAGAAGAAGAAGAAGAAGAAGAAACACTTTATTACACGTATAACATACAGGAAAAGAAACAGTAAGGGGTATACAGTACACAATGTAGACATGCAAAGGCGGCCTTATTGCTGCAAGCAATCTCTTACAGGCAACCTTTGTAGATAGGACTTACAGCAAGAGAACGGGATAGTGCCAAGAGTGTTGATAGATATACATAAATACCAAAATGTAAAGATACAAATACATATATAATTAAATAAATATACGTAATATATAAAATATACCTACATGATATATAAATAGAAAATATTTTGTCTGAATTACATACATGATTCGAATCGTATTAACATACACGTTTCAGAACGAATGTAAAATTTAAAAATAACAATATGTTATTACTGCTAGACAGTAGGACATTGGTATGGGCCGTTGTCAACTTTTTTTTATCGATTATCCGCCCTGCGTTTAGAAATAGCAGTACATATGACAGGACAGTACGTAGGACAGTTAATTTGTCATAGTTTTAGTATACAATGGTGTATGGATCTTTAAATAACAATATGCTAATTCTAGACAGTAGGACATTGGCTGAATATGATGACGATGTAATAACATTGATTTGTTGAAGCCGTTGGCCAAGATTTTTTTTTAAACATTCGCCCTACGTTTAGAAATAGAAACGATACAGGTAATAGGTAATTTGTCGGAGTTTTATTATTCAATTCAATTTCAGAACGTATATAAATCTCAAAATAACAATAGCTGCAATAGTTACTATTGTTAGGCGATTTGCTTCAAGACTTAATACCTTCGACTCTGCAGTGTTATTCTCTAAGCAACCGGCTTTCAACGCTGACGCAATGATGCAGTTAAACATATGTTTGCCAGTCCTTGTAATTTATGAAGTAGACCTACTTCAGTAGGCACACAACGTAGTAGTTGTAAAACTTCAATTATTAGTAGTTTTTAGTTAGGATCCGAGGATTCCAGGAAGGCAAAAATCTCAGAAGTCGCTCTTTTTCCATACCAATATTTTCAGATTACCATTATTATTATATCTGGTGTGAGATAAAAGACTGGCTCTCGAAGAAAGTGTACATAAAGTCTTTATGGATACTGAGCAGATAGTGCACAGAGTGAATCAACTTGCGCCATTTCGATTTTCTTCAGATCACATAATACTCAAGTACTTACTTTACTTTACCATTTACAAGGCTCAGTATATTAAGTTTTAGCAGCAAATTCAACAAAAAAAAAAAGGATTTCATCAATACATGGATCGTCTTTTTCATACAACCGAAGCCTAAGCAAGACTTGTAAGCAATTATGAAAATTAAGCTTAACTTGCTATACTCCGCGAAAAGCAAGTGAATCTGTATGGTGTAAATTAAATCTTCAATCTCCACACAAAACAGATCTTCGGCAATTTGCTCTCAATGCACGTTTCGCTCCGACACCGGAGCATCCTCAGATGTTGATTTTACAATGAATAATTGTTGTTGTTTCGCCCTATTCATTATAAAGTAGTTGCCTGCTTTTCGCGGAGTAACGCCTGCATCTATCCAATACTCGACAGCGACATCAACTATGAATATCGCATTTATAAAACATATGGCTGTAGTCTCGTACAAACCATGCATGTACAGTACATAATATGTAATTAGAGCTACGATCATAGTCAAAATAGTTACATGGGCGAGCTCAACGATGAACCCAGAGTTTAAGAATATTGCAACGATACACAATAAAAACTTGTAATTTTAACCTTATGGTTTTACTAATAATGTTCAAAATGGTTGAAAACTTTGGACTCGCAAGGATTTTGCTTTGAATGCAAGTAAGAAGGTGGTATAAAAAATGCGCGGGCGGCTTTGCATTTTGACTGACAAAGGAATCTGGAGCGTTCGGGCACGTGGCACAGCTGGGTCTTACTTCTTGTGTTATTCTATACGTTTTGTGCAATCACCTTGAATGGGCTCATAACAATGATTATGCTTGGTGGACCTAACGCTACTTTGTATACGGCAATGGCTGACTCCTGCGACTTCGTTCGCGGAGAATTTTGTTTTTTTTGTATAGTTTTAATTGATGAATGGCTTAGGCTATTTATTTATTTATTTATTCATTCATTTATTCGTAAGACTCACCAGCAATTAATTGTAACTACATTCATAAAAAAAATATATGTGTTAGAATTACAAATATGTAGGCTATTGATAAGTGGCAATACATCGCCCATGTAAAGCAACACCTGTAGAGCAATCAATGTCACGTCTAGGACCTAGGCCTAGGATATCTATGGAATCTTAACTAGATTTTGTAGGGCTTCTGAAAACTAAGCTAAATTTGCTATACTCCGCGAACAGCAGGAGAATCTGTTTGGTGTAATTTATAATTTCTTCAATCCGTATACTCCACACCAAAAAGATCCTCGGCAAAGTACCCTCTACGCACGTTGCGCGCCGAAACCTAAGCATCCTCAGGAGATGTTGACTTTACAATGAAGAATTGTTGTCATAAAAAATCTTGTCTTAAGAAATTATAAATTACACCATACAGATTCTACTGCTGTTCGCGGTTTATAGCTTAATTTTCATAATACGTATCGTCGTAGTATATTTATTTATTCATTTTTTACAGATAAACACTGAAAAACATTCATGCTCATCACACAAAATTTTTCCCACCCACGGTCTCCCAGAACGCAAAATCCTTGTGCAATCGTATTTATAATAGTGGCACGCCGCGGTTTTCTTTATTTGCGCACAACTACTACAAGAAACAAAAAGGAGAAAAATAAAGACAGAAGCAGAAAACAAAAGCGACCTTATCGCTTAGTAGCGATCTCTGCCAGACAACCATAGGATTAGGGAAAAACCAAAACAAAATGCAAAAAAAAAACTTATTCAGCAAGTAAGAAATACTATTATGGCTGTACTGATGGGCGGACTACAAGCTGTACAAGAACGCTATTAATTAGGCCGCTGAATTTATTTTTAGTAAGTGGCAACTCAAGTATTGTCCATAACTTTGGTTTTGAAATCTTTCTCCAAAACAGTAGACTATGACTTTTAAGTGGTGGCTTTAATACCTTATTTTTAACTTTAGGAAGCCGGTTGTCGCAGTGGGCAGCGACCCTGCTTTCTGCGTCCAAGGCCGTGGGTTTGATTCCCACAACTGGAAAATGTTTGGGTGATGTACATGAATGATTATTAATGTCTTGGTGTTTATCTGTATGTTATAAGTATTTATGTATGTTATTCATTAAAATATTCATTATTCATCGTAGTACCCATAACACAAGCTAAGCTTACTTTAGGGCTGCATGGCGATGTGTGTACTGTCGTAGTATATTTATTGATTTATTAATTTAAGTTTTGTCCAAAAGCCATAAATAGCCAGCTTTGGTTTTTAAACCTTTCTCCAACCAGACTATGAATTTAAAGTGGTAGCTTTAATACCTTATATTATAACTTTAGGAAGTCGGCTGAGAATAAAGTTTTTAAGGGTAGAACGGTTTTAACTCATAACTGTTTATTAAATAACCGTTAAGAGTTAAAAGATAAACTTCTTTATTCTATTCTAATCTTCAATAAAATTAACTTTTTTACTATAACTTATGTTAATCGGTTTCCTGTCAACACTGCTAAAACTTAAAGTACTCGCCCAATAGACAGGCAGTGGCGTGCATAGGAATTTGGACCAGGGTAAGCATAAAGCAGTAAAATGGCATAAAAGTTAAAAATAATAGTTAAAAAAAAACTAAAAACACGCTTTTTATAGAAAACCGAACTAAAAAATAGAAAATAAACTTTAATAAATTTAAATTAAGAATAGTGTTAAAAATTTCAATAAATATAAATTAATATAAAATATTTTAAAAAAAAGCGTGGGGTGCATGGTGTCAATAGTTATAAATATTTTATTGACAGATATGAGTAGAGTGATTATTATTTTGATAATATCTTAAAAAGCACCCCACGCTTTTTTTTAAATAAAATATTTTTTTAGACCCAAATGTAAAAAACCCTAGACCCAAATGTGCGTTTCCAACAGATGGCGTTCGCGTGTAATTGTAATTAATAGATCGAAATAACTAAAACATCTTATTTTTTATATTGAAAATTGGAATAATCTTCTCAGATTAGTGTATTGTCATCGGTCCTCGATATGTCTACAAAGTTTGAATCAAATCTGATCGTTCAAAGTAGGACAAAATTGAGCTCAAAGGGGTCGGTTACATTCAACCATACATACAGGTGAAGCTAATAAAAGCGTGTTAAAAATCCCCCTCTGTTGCCAGTTATATAAAAATGTTAGGGTAGGCAGCGTTTTTCTGCATGTATAAAGTGCACGCCACTGTAGACAGGTTACCAAGTAAGGAAAGGATTAAAACAATTCATTTGTTATAGTGGTGATAGCCTAAGCTCTTCCCTTGCGGGGGACCGAGTTCGAACCCCGCAACGCACCTCAAACTTGTCGGTGTTATGTGCGTTCTTACCAATTCGGGAAGGATAACATCGTAAAGAAACGTGCAGCATGAGTGTTCTCAATAATCTGTTCAGCCGTTCTCGAGGTATAGTGAGACTAACGAACGAACAATTTTTATATACAACGTGTAACGGAATTACGAAATACTGTGCATAAGTATATTTCATAACGAATCAACCTGGAAAAATATTAAATCAAAAGAAGCATATTTATTTTTCCATACAAACTAATTTAAAACATTCCAAGTGTTTACTTATGACAACCCTATTTAAAATAAAAGAACGACACGTGCATAGTACCTATGCTACGAAACACATACCCAATAAAGATACAGGAGTCACTTGATTCTACTTTTGCATATGATGTTAGGGCTGTGTCTGATTTCATTGAGTAGAAACTATGGCAATGATTTACACAACGATAAGTCTCAGAGACATTGAATAATGTACCTTAAAAGACTGTAAAGTGTAATTTCGGTTTTCATTTAGACGTTGTACATAGATTAATTAAATAAAAAAAAAAAAAAGGGGGTAGTGCGCGTTAACCTTTATTTCTAACCAAACCCTATTAAAGTTACGCTTAGAGCGAAGAGTAATAAAACGCATTTTTTAAGACGATAAAACACCTGTTCAGTTCGTTCTTTCATTTTTGGGTTCCGCATTACTGTAGGTTATATTTAGCGGTGATAGCCTAGTGGTTAACTTCTCTGCCTTCCTTTCGGGAGGACCGAGTTCGATTACTGCACGCACCTCTAAATTAAAAGAGTTACCCAGGTGCGTTTTGAGCAATAAAATATAACTTACTTTAACAGTGAAAACATCGTTAGGAAAGCTGCACGCAGATGTGAGAATTCTCCATATTATTCTCAAAGGAATGTGAGGTGTAGCAATCCGCAGTTGGCTAGCGTGGTGGAATCTATGGCTACCCCCTGAGAGTAAGCCCGTACTCCTTGGCGTGCTGCCAATATTTATTTATTTATTACTAGCTGCCCGCGACTTCGTCTGCGTTTGATTTTGTTTTTTTGATGTGGCACTAAATTTAGTTGCGCCTAGTTCTAAAAAAATTTAAAGTACTCAGTATCGCTAAGCCTTGAATGAGGGGATTGCTGCTGTCCGCTGACTTGTTCTGTCCTCTATCTCCAACCACATTTTGGGCAAAATTAAACACATATTATAACCTCTATAGTACAAAAATAATTATTTAAATCAGTTATAATTTCTCGGAGTTATGGTATAAAAAGTCAAAGACTTTCATCCTCTCTCCCAAAGGAACCGAGCTTAATTTCGGGATAAAAAGTATCCTATATTACTTCTAACACTTCCAACAATATGTGTACAAAGTTTCATGATTAAGTAGTTTTTGCGTGAAAGCGTAACAAACAAACTTACATTCACATTTATAATATTAGTAGGGATAGGGATAGGGACAGGGATTTAACGTCTTGTTAGTACGGCAGGGCCACTAACATTACATAATTTATAATAAGGCAAATAAATGAAAGATGATATAAAACATTACAAAAGACACGATATCAATATAGTGCACTAATGTTTTGATAATTACGATTACGATAGTCTAGTGAACATGGCGCCAATAAAACCGAGTGAAACTTGGTACTCGGTTACTCATCTTAACTTTTTAGTCAGTACATCTGTAGATAGTTACAAATCGCACACAGCGCCATCTAGCCCCAAAGTAAGCGTAGCTTGTGTTATGGGTACTGAGATGACTGATGAATATTTTTATGAACAATATCGTAAATACTTATAATATACATATAAACACCCAGACACTGAAAAACATTCATGCTCATCACACAAATATTACGGCATTGGACTCAAAAAGCAGGGTCGCTGCAAACTGCGCCAATCGGCCGTCATTTTATTTAATACTAGCTGAGCCCGGTATATCATAGCGCTTAGCCGTACTTTTATTTTATTGGATTGGTTCGTTTATTTTTTATTAATCAATTGCTTTCATGTACAGTCACGGAATGAAAAGGTTCGTCACCTGATTGTCGGTTTTCGCTTGCACTAGTACTGCAAGAGTCCATTATGCCAACCTACCAACCAGTGCAAAAAACAGTGCTGCTAACATTTAAATGAATACGTTTGCTATAAAATAAGGTTTTGCTTGTTTTTTCTATCACATCAATGCAATGTTACAAAATGTATTAAAACAATTATAAAATGACAACTATAAAATAACAAGCAAAAGTTAATGAAAACTAAGATAAATAGCCAAACGACTTTGATTTGAACAATTTTGAACTTTACTAACGAACAATTAAACATTATTTTCTCTTACTCGAGTCTTTGATGTAACGTAGTTTCAAAAAGTGATATGTGCTCGTTACGTTGAACGAACCAATATGAAAATCGACGAACCTTTTCATTCCGTGACTGTACACACATTAGAGATTACATAACCAAATTTCGTTATGATCGTAAATGTAATTTAAAATAACCTCAAAAATGGGAATATTTCAAACGCTAATATTGTCATAGCCATCTGCCGCCCCTATCTGATGACTTTGTACAGGCGTACGTGCAAGCAATTATTGTGTTTCTGTATTGTGCTACAAGCTATTCCCCTCGTATATGAAACTAAGGTACCAATAAACGTATGTTTTATTTTTGCTATTTGATACAGTGTCAACTTACACTGTTGGTATATGTCTAGAGGGCATCCGAATTCCCTATGAATCAACAACTCTTGAGAAGTTATGTTCTTTTGGCGCGTCAGGGAAAACTGAAGAGAGTAAATTAGTACGATGCGCACGCACACCGTCACATATACCCGACATCCTGAAGTTAACTATAATGAACAGATTTAGATTTTCAAAAAAAGGTTTGAAATTGTACACTTTCAATCGTCAAAGTCTGCGGTCTCATTCCTGACTTTAATTGATTCAATTGTACAAAAAACTCAAATTTTAATGTTGAATGAAATTTGGTTGTCCGATAATGAAATAACTAGATAATGCGTTATAATAAAACTTTCAATGTATTAAATACCGTTTTTGTAATATAAATGAGTGAGTGAGTGAAATACTAATATTTAAAGTTATATTTAAATTTAAAGTTAGGTTTACAGATATGTACAAGTTTTAATGGGTGATTAATTATGGCCGCTTTCAAGATTTGAGTTGGCACGCGGCGCGGCACGAGTCACGATACACTCAGAATTTAAGTAAGCCATATCCAGTAAATACGACATCTATATTACACATATTAGTTACATTTTTGTTGTGATGTTTGACGGCCGATTGGCGCAGTGGGCAGCGACAATGATTTCTGAGTTCAAGGCCGTGGGTTATATTCCCACAACTGTTAAATTTTTGTGTGAAGAAGATGAATGTTTTTGAGTGGCTGGGTTTTTATATGTATACATAAAAATATTAATCAGTCATCTTAGTTACTATAGCATAAGCTACGCTTACTGTGGGTCTAGGTGGCGATGTGTGTATTGTCGTAGTATATTTATTTATTATTACTTAATACTAGGCATTTTTAATGGGTACAAAAGGAGAGGCGCCATAAGCGGTGAGAGACCAATGACAAAAATAAAAACTCATATGTACGTGGGTACGATTGTAATAACGCAATAAATAATTTCATCCGTGGTCAATAATTTCGCAAACACGCGAGCCTCGATAAAGATCGCTTGTGCAAAAATGACTAACGAATTGTATTATTTGAGAGATTTTATCGCCTGCACGCGCGAAAGTGCGTTTGCATTTATAATACACTGATTTGGCGGTGTGATTAATTTTTTTATATGTGATTATTTTGTGTATTGTACGTTGCTGTGGTAACTAGAAGATTTTAGACGGATATAATATACCTATATTGACAGCCGATATGCACAGTGGGCAGCGAACCTGCTTTCTGAGTCAAAGGACGTGGGTTCGATTCCCACAATGGAAAAATATTTTTGTGATGAATTGTTTTATGTTTTTCAGTGTCTGGGTGTTTATCTGTATATTATCAGTATTTATGTTTATTATTCATTATTCATAAAAATATTCATCAGTCAGACATCGCACCGAACAATAAATCGCTTAGCGGCACGTCTTTGTCGGTTGGGTGGAAACGGCCAAAGCCCAGACCAGACCAGAGAAAATTCAGAAATTATAAATTCCCAATTTGGCCTTGACAGGAATCGACAACCGGGTCCTCCTACTTAAATTCATAACGCTCACCGTTGCTTCATAGCGCCAAACGTAGGTAGAGAATACCACACTTGGCACTCTGAAGAGAGTCCCACAACAAACTCATCCGGTATTAACTGTGCTGTGTCCATGTGTACAAAAAATTAGTTTCGGTGGCTTCGCCTAATGAGATAATTGAAAACACTGCCATCTGGCAGAAAACAAATTGCTAGACAATTACAAATACATGTGTACACGTTTAAAATGTCATCAGAGGCGCGTGGGGTGTCGTGGTGGACATCGTTAAGGCCGCACTCCTTAATAAAAGCATCATATTTCGTGGCTATTGTATTCCTCTCGTTTTTCTATTAGTTTTGGTCGTGGCTAGTTACCATCCCACCGATACAGAAGTGCTAAGCGATTAAGGCAACCAAGGGCTAAGTTCCAGTGGAATAATAATAAAATGAAAAAGTGTGTGTCAGCTCCGACGCACGACTGAAGTTTACTCCTTAAGTACGACTGTCGAAACATACACAAAAAGAGTTTATTTAGTTGAATAAAGATTAATACCATATGAAAGGGTAAATTAAAAATCCTGTGCAATTTATTCACACACAGCGGAAGTGTAACTTCTCTAATGTAGCCTACGGGAGATTGAGGTGGATGTAGAGTATCAGAACTATTAGGATAAATGTAATGTTTATTATTTAGTTTCCATGTTAACAAGAAAAGGAAAAAAAATATTTCTATCTCACTCTGTCCCATATATTTATGTGTTTGTTTCTTTACCTAGATAACATTCGCTTTCCTTGGTAACTTAAATAGGAAAAATAAGTTAATTAAACGAAAGCGAAACGTCGCAAAGCGAAAACGTAACGAGGTCATTCATCAGTAGATTTTACTCCTCTCATTTTTCTCATACCGGGCGCCTTATATATGAAAATCGATTCTTAAGGAGTAAACTCCAACAACCTTATTGGACTGCCTTGGCGTAGTAGAGCTTCTTGTGACAGAGCTCTGGGCAGTAGGTACTACAGCCGTGCTAAATTCTGCCGCCAAGCAGCATTGGTGTATTCGGGCTGAATGGCGTGTTTGGCGGTGTAATTCCAGGAACATGATGAGGCTTATCACCTACGCCTCAGGTAAGATGGGCAAACGATAGCACTGTAGAGGAGCGTGTCCTTGGAAGGTAGACAGAGAGTTTTCCCCTATCTTCGAGAGCACAGTAAAGCGTCGGTCCGAATTATTATCACTTAGGTAGGTACATGTAATAATGACCTAAAACCCTTTCTCATAATATGCGAGACGAGTACACCTTATGGATAGATATTAACCATAAAGCGTAGAGTTATTATAATACAGGGCCACCTACCGCATTAGTCACATTATTACTTTATAAATAAACCACAATGACATTATTTACGTGATTCTATATATATATATTTCTTGTGTACGTGTGAATGTCACTGAATTCCTCCCAAACGGCAGGACCGATTTGAATGAATTTTTCGGTATGCGTTTGGACTTTGGGTGGCACCCTGGATGGTTTAGATTTACAAATCAGCCCGACAGATGGCGCTGGGGTCCGCTAGTATATACATATATAAACTCTCTTTTTATCGCACGTCCAAAGGTCGAATGGTACGAAATGGTTTACAGCGTTAAGTCCGCCTTATCTCTATATATATATTAAGGAGAAAGTGTGTGGGTATGTTCCGTATAGGCTCCGAAACGGCTGGACCGATTTCAATGACACTTTAAGGAAATCTCCGGATTGACCTGGCAAGTAATCCTGTAAAGTTTGGTGACGATCGGAGCACTCCTATTTTTGAACTGTCAAACTGTCAAATGCAGCTTTTATTTACTATGATGATATTATGATGATATGATATGATGATATTGTTGGGTGTACATGGGTGTAGATCTTCACCCGCTCAAGAAGAGAATAAAAGAGAACGAATACGGAGAGAAATAAATCATTTAATATATTATGAGACTTAAATTAAAAATTTAATGATGTAGGTTTTATTGTTTGAATAAAATAAAGCAAAATCTAGCCAGGCGAAGCGTGCTGGGTACGCTAGTTATTTATAGAAATAGATTTACCGCAATTAGCAGTACGAAGTCTACAAAAAAAATAATTAATCGATGCTTTTTATATTAAATTCATTTGGTAGCGCCTTAAATTGAAATTACGCTGTCGCGTGCTATACTGTTTCGGTTGTCAATAATAGAAAGGGACAGTATTTTTATTCCATCCAAAGGGTTATTAACGTTTTTTGAGGCAATTTGTTCCAATCGATGTAGAGTTTAGAAGGTATATTTTAGTAGAGTTTTATGAGTTATAAGTAGTAAATCTTTCCGGAGTTATGGGCGTTTTTAATTGAAAGGAATTTAAAATATCACTTGCTTTAACGGTGAAGGAAGACATCGTGAGGATACCTGCCTGAGAGTTATCTAATGTGCATGAAGTCGACCAATTGGCACTTGGACATCGTAGTGGACAATGGCCTAAATCCTTTTCATTCTGACAGGAAAACCGTGCGGCTTATGGATTGACAATGATGAGAGTTTTTCGACAGAGCTTGCCGGACGAAGTACTGCCGCCATCTGCCGCCAAGCAGCATTGGTGTGTTCCGGTCTGAAGGGCGTGGGTGCCTGTGTATGTAATTATGGGCAGCCACGCCACATGAGGCACGTCTTAGTTGACGGACTTTAGGATCTCAACTGCTATACCTACTTCTGATTTTTATTTTATGAATGTCCTTTCAAATGCCCGCGGTATGCACTTTAGGCAAATTTGAGCTTTGAAACAACCCAAATAAGATTCATTTTACTCCGATGTTCAAGTATTTTTATACTAGAAAACGACTCCTCGATTGCGAGTTTAAAAACGTTGTCCGACATCCTAACACACTATCTCATTCGGACACGACCGAAACACGTCCTTGACGATCCAGACGACTCACAAACACACACGCACACACACATATACACACATACATACACACACATACATACACACACATACATACACACACACACACACACACATACACACACACACACACACACACACACACACACACACACACATACATACATACATACATACATACAATACAGCATCTTCGCCGGCGAGGATGAGGGCCTAAATTTCTGACGACACTCGGACCTGGAATCTGACCACGGTTACGGAAGCGTTACTACGGACTCGGACTAGGGTCCGAGCCCTCGAAAGAGGCACCCTCGGGTCTACGTCCCCCTTCCCCCCCCCGATATCGTCGAACCCCGGGGCTCTACTCATGGCGCGCTTTTGCGCTTCCCCCATCTCCCCGGGGACGCTGTAACAACCCCTCAGGCGGTTATCAGCTACTGTCCGTCCAGAAAGGAAAAAGGAAAATATTCAAAAGAATCGCAACAAACGCGTTGACAGACGCACGCTATCGCAACAATGCTAGGAAAACACAAAAGTGTCTTTAATGGCTGACTACAAGTGTGAGTGAAAAATGAACAAAACTCCTCGTCTCGCACAAAAGCCGGCATTGCAACGCCACTTTATGATTTCCCTCTCGCCGGTCCTTTGGTAACACTATGAGGAATACCTACAAAAAAGAAACCTGGGTGTATTTGCCATATATTGGCAAGAAACTCAGCAGTCGCTCTTTTCCAAACTCAACAATTTACATTCTTTAAGCCAGCCAAAAAAGTCAGTTTGAGTCAGTCAAGTCAGAGCCAGTCCGGAGTTTTGAAACTAGTGACTATTCACCTCCGTGACTGGGAGAGCACGTTAAGATGTCGGTCCTGAGCCTGATATTTTTCCCCTAGTGACGGAGCCCGTCGTCCACTCTCACATCGAGTGAGGGAATAAAGAGTGCCCGTGTGATTGCGCCTCACACTTGTATACTAAAATGTCTAGAGAGTAGTTGGATAATCTTACACCTTGGATGAAATCCATCAAATAAACTACTTTATATCCATTGTTGCAGTTAAGACACGTCACCGTCCGCTGTACTGTGACCAGCGCATTAGGCGTAGTGGTAAGCAGTGCGTTCTTATAAGTGGGAGGCCTCCGGTTCGATATCCGGCAAAGACCGGTTTTTCTACGGTCTCGACTGCTAGGAGGCTTCGCCAAGCGAATTAGCGTACCGCTACGATACTAAATCAAAACCTGTTAGATTAGCAGCAGTATGAAAACAGTGTTTTAATCCTGCCATACACACGATACGATGGATTCCATGTGACAAATTAGAAAAAATAGAGTTTAAATAATAAAAAACACAAATGTGTTAGAGTCCACCCTCTTTGTATGTTGTTTTCATAATACGGTAGCCCTCATTAACGATAAGTAATAAAACATTTTAGAAAACCATCAAAATCTAACAAAGGTGCGCCGCAAAGTCGTTGAACTCACTAAACTATTAACTATACTACATCTGCCGCCCGCATCGCCTCTACAATGGTGTAAACTACGTATAAACATCCTCTCGAGATCCAAGCCTCTATGGTCTTTAGAATTTAGGTATCAAATGGTTTTTACGTAGAGTTAACTATACATTGATTTTTTTTTAGACTGAGCTAGAGAACCTAACCGGAAATTTAGCTCAATTTCCTATACTCCACGAAAAGTAGTAGTAATTGCAAGTAAACTTAACAATTATTCATTGTAAAGTCAACATCTTCTAAAGAAGCTCCGGTTTCGGAGCGAAACGTGCGTAGAGAGTACATTACCAAAGATCTGTTTTGTGTGAAGTATAAGGATTGATGAAATTGTAAATTACACCATACAGATTCTCCTGCTTTTCGTGGAGTATAGCAAATTAAGCTTGATTTTCGGTTTGCTACTACTTGAAATTAAAATAAAATTAAGTATTTAGTACAAAAAACGCATTTCAATTTCAAGTGGGCCACTACAAACAACTGGTTCTGCCACCGGTTCGGAAGGCAGATTCCACTGACAATGCTGCCGACTGCCGGCAAGAAACTCAGCAGATTGCTCTTTTCCAACATCATTTTATAGTTTAACAATCTTTAGAATTTTTCTGTTTTGTGAGAGACGAGAGCGGAGTGGACTGTTTATAAGCAGCCTTCTTGTTAAGGAATTCATCAATCGTGTAGTAACCACGATTTGATAAATGTGTTTTAATATATTAAACTTAGATAAAGGTAGATCTAATATTACCTTCGGTATCATGTTATAAAAGCATATACCCATCCCCACAAAGTATTTCTGTACTTTTCTCAGACGATATGCAGATATCACTATTTTATGTCCGTTTCTAGTAAGTCGACTGTCTATATCGACTTTTTGTTGTAAAATTACTTATGTTTTGTCAAATAGCCCCAGCCGGGTATCAAACCCGACCTCCACTTATAAGACCACAGCGGTACTGCGCCAGGGTAGTTTTCAAAATGCAGCAATGTACCAAAAACACAAGCGTTCGCATCTCCCACTAAAGTTAGTTGTGGGGTGCGCGTGCGCAGGTCACGTTATAACGTCATTACCGGTGCCTATTGTCATTGCCACTGTCATTGTCACCCGCGAATCGATTAGGGCTACGCACTGCACTATTCATTATTTATTCTCTATCAAGTAATTTAATAATGTCTAGTTAGTCTGTCTGTTTGCGTTTACGTAATCATGATGGTGTGGTGAAATGGGTAATTTTTTTCCATTAAAATCATTCCTTGGTACAAATGTTCAAATTAATGGCTCTATTTTATTCTAACATATTGACTTAGTCTTTGTAGAAGTAAAAATTTTGTACCAAGCTCGTCCGGGGAAGTACTATCGCTATGCTTATTTCTGCCGCTAAGCAGCATTGTTGCGATGCTGTGTTGCGGTTTGGAGGGCGTGGCTGCCGCTTTAATTTTAGGCGCATGAGGCTTAACACTTATCTCAAATTGGTGGACACAGAGCGGCGTGTTCCAGAACGTTCTCCTTGCATGCCCTGTGAAGTGTTGCTCTGTTTATAGGCAATGGTTTCCACTTACCATCAGGTTAGCAATCTGCTTGATCCGTCAATTATAGTAGAATAAAACGCACAAAGCTCACGAAGTGCGCAAGCGAACCCGCTAAGCACGAGGCAATTCAACAACAAACTACATTAATTTTACTGCCTAAAAATTACATAAATAGTCGTAAAAACATACAAGCCCTTAAGCGTTGACAATAGCTTAGACTATAAATCCCTTTTTATAGCTCAAAACCCAATATTTACGATTAAAAAGTGTATGAAAAATCTAATGTCGCCACCAATAGCTTTAGAAAGAGATTTCTCGATTTGCTCGATCGCAATCGCTCGCAATCGTGTTCGCATATAAAACTCTGTATCATCAAAGTAAAATGGACCTAATGACATTCGTTTTAGAGTCGCAAATTATGTACTTCAGATTTTTTATTTACTAACGTTCCGTCAAAAGTCCGATCTAAAGAATTCTAGCCAAAATTAAGCTTTAAAATTATGCTATTAAGATCCATTTTCATCAAAGTGTTACTTTACTCGAAAACCATTCGATTGCGAGCGAGTAAATTTCGTACTGTTATACGGCAGATGCAACATAACCCCATCAAGCCACGGGCATGGTCCATTTTCATCCCGATCACACATTTTTGGTCACGCGCCCATTGTTAACGATTTAAACTATTTATTATTACAACAATGGCCGATTGTTGTGTAATGGCTGACCATTTTTGCATTAAGTGCAACCTAATTATTTCGTTAAAATAATTATATGCACGCCACAATGCGAGACATGAGTTCGAATTATTATTTAACGTTACGTCGATGAGTTATGTCCGGTTTGTTTGGCGAGGTCAACGATCTATGAACATTTGGTTTGATAAGATAAGGTATTGTGATTTTGGTGTCATAGTTAGTGCAGTACAATCAAGTTATATTCATATGTTATGTCATTTATTTTTATACATCGTAGGATATGTATATAGTATAATTGAATGTACTTAGTGTTGCCTGTTTTTTTTTTTTATTAATGGGCAAAGATGTGACAGAATAGAGGCCGCGTAATGGGAAAAGAAGAAGAGGACGGAGACGCTGGGCGGACGTACTTGTGCAGGTCCATGGCCCAGTATGGTTGAGGAAGGTAAAGGAAAGGAAAGCATGGAGAGAGCTGGGGGAGGCCTACGCCAAAGAGAAGACTTCTACCGTAACCGTACCTTAAAACTTAAATTACAGAGACCTAACTATGACTATTGGATGTTGATGCCATACGTTAGTGCATTATTTTATGCATTGTGTAATTATATATATAAAAGAAAGTTGTTTTAGTTACACCATTTATAACTCAAGAACGGCTGGACCAATTTTTATGAGATTTGATTTTTTGGATTCCTCTTAGACCGGAATAGGATGAAAAGTATTACAATAAAACATTCATCAAAAAAAATGATCCGCGGGACAGTAACTTGTGCATTAAAATTGAGGAAATATATTAATTAATAAATAATGTTGTATAATAATAATTTGAAGTACAAATAATACTAATCTTAAAAGAATATTATAATTATGGTAGTGGAATTAATGGCTTTGTTATTTATTTATTAGTCTTGCCCGTTTTTTTTATATTCAGTACCAGAATTAATAGAAAAAATATTAACAAAAAATAACGACTTTGTTAGACAACCGAAGAACAAGGAATAACTAGGTTCTACAACATTTTTACGTGGGTGCCTTTGTTGCATAACAATCCCTTTTGTATAGTAGCAAAGAAAGTATAGTAAAAGTAACCCCATATTCATATCTTACAACGATTAATCCTTTATGTATCTAATTACAACATGGCACATTATAAACTCAAACATCAATACACTTGTATCTGAACTCATATCCCACTGTTACACCTACAAAGAGATAACTTCTTGAATATTCCCTTGACACTTCTGTCTGTACTCCTCCGTACTTCTATTTTCCCCGCCATTTTATATGACCTTCCTTCTCCGATCTGGGTTCCTGTCATTTTGAATTTCTACTCTAACTTATACTGACCGCAGATTATGCATAATTTTTACCTTTCTGAACGAAGACACCTTTTTATTTTTAACCAAATATACATACAAAGGCAGATTTGCTAACACTCGTATATTTGACTTGCCACCGACTTTAATTTACCTCATATGAATCAACAATCAATTACCGATGATTTGAATTTAAACAAAAAGATTTTTTTTCTATAATAAACGTAGCTTAAATTACTCTTTATTACATCAGCTACCTGCCAATAAATGTCCCGTCAAAATCTGTCCAGCCATTTCAGAGATTAGCCGCAACAAACAGACAGACAAAAATTGTGACAAATGTTATTTTGGTGTATGTACCGTATATACCTATATTCATATACTTGCATGTAGTAAACAGACAATCCAATTTTATTATATGTACCTATAGAAGATGCCCACATTACAGTCTTCTTATAATATAACTCTATTCACATAACTTGAAAAGCAACCCAGCCAGTAAAACTGTATCAAAGACTAATAGTAAACTAGTAAACTTACTAAGTAGAATCGATCATCCAAAACAACCATAAATATCAATGTCGATAAGTTTGTCGTTAAACGTTCAATGGTGAATTTAATCGACCGTTCACCATAAAGTTCGACATAAAGCCGCCAAACCACGAAACCGATACCGTTCACTCACTCGGACAAGTCGTAAACTATAATAATTTTGTATGCAAATTAGGGATATCTTAAGTTGGATCGAAATACCGCGGGTGCTACGCACGGTTAATACAGTTGCATACGGAAGTGGTTATAACTTAACTTAATATATATTTTTTGCTGTTTCTAATAACTAATTGTGTGAGTTTGTAGTATGTGGCCATGCCAGCTATAGATCACATATTTTAGTAGTAGTTGAACTTTATGTTACCGAGTTCTTACGGTCAAGTGCCGCCATTTTTATTTCTTTTTGCAAGCAGCATTGCTGTGATCCTGTCTAAAAAACGTGGTTGCCGGTAATTAGACGTACATGAGTCTTAACACCAACGCCTCAGGTTGACATCAGGATATCATCAAGTTGGCTATCTGCTTGGTCCACTATTATTAAGAAAAATAAATGTACTGAGAAAAATAAACATCATAATCATCGTGGGTAGCTAACCCACGATGATTATGATGTTAGATTTTACATTAGATATATTGACTCATACGCTGACGAAGTCGCGGGGGTCCGCTAGTATATCTTTATATATATATATTTCTTGTGTGCGTGTGTATGTCACTGAACTCCTCCTAAACGGCTGGACCGATTTGAATGAATTTTTTGGTATGCGTTTGGGTGGCACCCTGGATGGTTTAGATTCACAAATCAGCCCGACAGATGGCGTTAGGGTCCGCTTGTAAATAATAAAACACAATTCAGATTTCAAATATTGGCATTAAACTTATTACTACGGATTTTGTATTCTAAATACTCTGTAAGATTTGAGCTCAATGAATCTTTGAATATAAAAAATGAAGGAAGTAGAAAATAAATCTTCAAATAATTTGGCAATTGTAAAAGTTGTGCTATCTTCTAACGGGAGATATTCGGAACGCTTTAAGAGCACAAGTGTACTAACAGTGCACGTAGCATATGCCGGTACAACACTAATTTGAATACAAGGGGTTAAACATGTGAGGAAGCAGCCGGCGCGAACTATGATATATTTTGGTAACGACACTTTTCTATTAGCATAAGTACATAATGTCGGTACTTTCTTCTCACTCTTATTTGCGAAAACTAAAGACGATTTCAGAGTGCCAAGTGTAAGATTTTGTACACGTTTACTTATTCGATCGTGTGAAAGCTACGATTTATATGGTATCGAGCCAAGAGCCATCTAGTGACTGTACGGTTTCAAAGTATTAAATGAGATGGCTCCTTGGTTACCACACTCGTAAAAGTCGTATTTAACTTTGAAACGATCGTATAATATAACATACGAGTTTATGTTAACTTATACGATATTATTATAATAAAAACATAGGTAGAAAATCTCACACTTGGCTCCCGGTTCGCACTTCCCTTCGTGACATGATCGGATTCGGTTTCAAAATGCAATGTTGAAATTTGTTTTTTTTTTGCAATTCAGGCAACCACTGAAGGTACAAAGAACAAAGATTTCTATTGGTGGTTGGTGCACAGATAAAACAACAGATTCATTTATTATATAAGTATAGCATACAACAAAATTATATACACTACTGGCTGTTGCCCGCGACTTCGTCTGTGTTTGATTTTGTTTTTAAAGTATTCAGTATCGTTAAGCCTTAAATGAGTATAGTAGTATATATATATATATAACATGTGACTGTCAATTAATTAAAGACAAATAATTTGCAATAAAATAAAATCTAAGCTATCCTATCTCTTAAGTTGGAGCAGACTGCTCACGGTGTGCCAATTTAATTTAAAATCGGTTAAGTAGTTTAGGAGTCCATCGCGGACAAACATCGTGACAGGAGATTTATATATATTAAGATAATTTAAACTGTTCAATGCTGCCAGCATCTTAGGAACTGTGCCTCGCTGCGGTGGTTTCGAAGACGTTGTAGATTTTATTTAGTTTTACACAGTTTATTTTAGTTTATATTTATAAAACATAAAGCTCTAAAATAAAATAAAAAAAGGTAAATGAAAAGTGGAATAATTCTATAATTTACACCCTAATAAAATTATAAATAAATTTAATTTATATAAAATTATATATTTTAGTTATGAAAATGGGCATAAACTTATAATACAGGCTTAAATAAAAAATACATTTGTTCGCCGACCTTTCAAAATTCATTATTTACTTATTTCATATGACCAAAAAAAATGCTAGTTCTGTAAAGTGACATTACACTGTGAAACCAAATACATGTGATGCGCACAGTTGGGTATGTTATCGCACGATAGACGCGATCCGCGCTCTATTTCTGATGTTACATTACAGAGTAGTTACAAGTAGAGTATCTATGTAAATATTTAATATTTAACACAATATCGAGTTAAAAAAAGTCGTAGAACAGAAGTTGTTACTCGTAGTTTTAATGTGAGGAACTACAAGCCGAGAAAAATCTGGTATATTTTATTTAACCCTGTGTATAGGTTATCTATAATTATAATAAAAATGTAACTGGAATATTTCTGTACATTTAATATATTTTCTGTCAACATATAGGATACTTTGTATCCCGATAAACAATAAGTTTTACTTCATGGCTCCGTTAAATTTGAACCGATTATAATTATTCTTTTTTTTTGAAAGTGTATACTATCAAACATGTATTGTCTTATTTCAATGAAGTTCTGATCAATATTGTCGAGGATAAAGGACATAACTCTTCACAAATAACAGAAAGTCGCAAGGATATTATTATAAATGCGAAAGTTTGTGAGGATGGATGTTTGTATGTACCAACTAAAATAAGGACAACTTACTAACTCAGTATACCACGTAAAATAATAGTAGATACAAAGCTAGCCACGATTGATGTTAGCATCAGATATAATCTAGCTTCTCGATTGTCACATACGTAGACGAAGTCGCGAGGGTCCGCTAGTACAAAATATAAACATAGCAAAACAGAACTTACAGAAATATTACAAATACAATAGAGCAAATACAATAGCATTTATAAACATTATGTACAGCTATCAATGATACTCGATATATTGTTTATTTAGCGAATTGTCCGTCCATGCGGGTGCGGGGCGTGACGGATGTCCAGATGTGTATCCAATGAGCCGTGGACGCTTTCAAATGTCGAATACGAACTGGGCATACATAGCTTATCTGTTTATTTATTAATTTAAAGAACAAATAAATAATATTAGGACAATACTTAGTTACTAAGCAGAGTGGATCTAGGATTTCGGCTTAACTTTCGGGGGGCCGAGTTCTAATCCCCGCACCTGTAACGCCTATAAACTTTATGCGTTTTTTAAGAAAGTAAAACATCACTTGCTGCAAGTCTATAAGGGTGAAGGAAAACGTCGTGAGGAAACCTGCATGCCTGAGAGTTCTCCATAATGGCGCGTGAAGTCCACCAATCCACACTGGGCTAGCGTGGTGGACTACGGCCTAAAGCCTTCTGGTTTCTAGTGGCCTGGCAATGGGTTCATATGATGATGATGATGAGTTAGTTACTAGTGATAATTCTATATTTACTAGCTGATGCCATTTTGTCCGCTTTTGGTTTTTTTTTCAATCCCGCGCTACCATTTATTAGAGAATAAAAGAAACATTAAAAAAGTCATTATTTAACGTAGGCTATAAATTATCCCTATACTTTCATGGATATTTCAAGACCTAAATTAGTCAATTCGGTTTTCGAGTTTTAGTGAGACCAACGAACAGCAATTCATTTTTATATAAATAGACATAAATATATATATACTATCTCTCTAAACTGTTTGTTTCTGTGACAACTGTATTTATTTAATAAATAAAAAATATATTATGACAATACACAAATCGCTTTCTAGCCCCAAAACAATCGTAGCTTGTGTTATGGGTACAAAGATAACTGATGAATCCTTATCCCTACTAATATTATAAATGTGATTGTAAGTTTGTTGGTTACGTTTTCACGCAAAAACTACTTAACCAATCCTCATGAATCTTTGTACACATATTCTTGGAAGTATTAGAAGTAATATAGGATACTTTTTATCCCGACATTAAGTTCGGTTCCTTTGGAAGAGTGGATGAGTGATTTTACACCATAACTCCGACAAATTCTAACCGATTTAAATAATTATTTTTCTACCATAGAGGTGATAATATGTGTTTAATTTTGCCCAAACTGTGGTCGGAGATAGAGGACAGAACTCCTCAGCGGATAGCAGTAAACCACACATTTAAGGCTGAGCTATACTACATACTTTATTTTTTTTTTAATCTACAAGTATACTAGTATATTAGACTATTAGACTTATATACATCAATACTTATGGTACACAGATAAACACCCAGACACTGAAAAACATTTATGCTCACCACACAAACAATTTGTTTGTACCTAACTGGTATACTTATATACTACTGGCTATTCTATAAATGTTTCCCATGCGAGTCGTGCCGCCAACTAAAGCTATATCTGAAAATAAAATCAGCGCTGTAATATTCAAATACTGCAGCATCACGCTTTCAGCCAGCTTTTTCAGCTCAAGCCCCCTTTGGCTTATAAAGTACCTAATTAGTTTAAGAGTACCTAAGTAGCTTTCGTTTACTGGAATAATTTCTGGAAGCTGAATAAACTATCTTATATCTTTAAACGAGCAATTCTTGTATATATATATATAATTGGAATCTCGGAATCGGCTCCAACGATTTTCATGAAATTTAGTTTCGGGGGCGATAAATCGATGTAGCTAGGATTCATTTTTAGAAAATGTCATTTTATTTGTGTTTTCCGGTAATAGCCGATTTGGTGCAACTAAGTTGCACTGGTCAGCTAGTTATTATTTGTCGGCCGATTGGCGCAGTGGCAGCGACCATGCTTTACGAATCCGAGGCTGTAGGTTCGATTCCCACATCCTCATATTAGGTAGACAAAACAGGTAATAACTAAAGGTAGATCTAAATATAAGTAATAACAAGTTTTGTTCTAAGCTACTACTCAAAGTTTGTGTACACAACTTAGAACTAAATTAAACAAAAAATAGAAATAAAATTAAAGTTGAAACAGAAAATAAGCACTTAAAAATAATATGTAATTTTTTGAAAAGCTTAACATGAGGAGTTTGCTGAGGAGTTCTCTGACAATGTAACCTTTCGAATTAAAATAACGTTTCCAGTGCAAGAATATTTATTAAAATCGGTTCATATTTGACGGACGTTTACCAAAATTTCAAACTGTGCTGAATTTCGGGATAAAAAGTCACCTACCTTGTAGTATGAACTCAAATATTGCCAAGTTTCATTTTAATTCGCCCAGTAGTTGCGTAAGTAGCCCAGATACAGACAGACAGACAGAAAAAAAAATTCTGTCTTCAGTATCGATTATTATCGGGTTCATTCGTCTTCAACGCACATAATTTTGTTTGGTCTAACGTCTAATATACTAAATTTTGATAGGCTGGCTCAAAGAACTACTTACGGAACTGATTAAAAAATGAAAAAACCGGTTTCGGCATAAAACAGATTTTTAGGAATTGAAATTTAAACTAAAAAAATGCATTCCCAAACTACTTTCCATATAACCGATGTAATATATTTTGTTTAGTTTAAAAGTGTTTAAATATAAATATCTCCGTGGTTTTGTCCACTTAGTCGGTGCGACCACCGTGTAATGTGGAACCACCCTTAAGGAAGCGAAACCCCTTTATAATCGTCTCCGATAATATTACCTCTAGTAAATTACTTATTAAAATGTTGTTACGTAAACGTAAACTTCACAAAATCTTTATTTAGCAACTTTATTTATTAAATCTATATCTATACTTATAATAAAACTGTAACTGGAAGATTTCTGTACATTTAAAATATTTTGAATTTTTTTATCGGGGGATGCTTTATAATCACAATTGCACACACACACACACCCGCACTAAATAAGTCGCTGCATGTTTTTATTATTTTAATTGACTCTTATTCTCTTTTTTTTTATTGGCATTTACTGTGTTCTACTTTTGTCTTATTGGTGCTATACATTTATTGTTGGAGGTGGGCGTTAATTGTTGCGACACAGTTAATACTACTGCAACAGTTATCGTGGCACCATGTTTATTGTGTCAATTCTGTACCCTTACCAATATTCTGAATAAATGAAATGAAATGAAATGAAATCGATACTGAGTCCAAAACAGATTTTTATTTAATTTTTGTCTGTCTGTCTGTCCGACTGTCTGACTCTAAAATTCAATGTAGGTACTTATTTAACTTCAAGGTAATTCAGTTCTATCCAGTACAATATATGAGTTAATAAATTACATCAAATTGCATGGTGTGGTCGCCCTTTACAGTAATACACTACTAATTCACCATGGTCCGCTTACCAAGATATTATTATCAATTAGAAGAAGGCGCTTAGACTCCGCGGTGCGTGAAGCTTTTAAAAGAGGGGTGGGTATCGTTTACCTACTAGATTACTTAAACGCAGTACAATATAATATTACAATAAGTGACCTTGGCGTCGTCCGCGTGTATGGTGAAATATAACCGTCATCAACATCCTGAAGCTATGAATGACAAGTGTCATGAATGTGAAATAAATTAAATTATTTAATTTATTAATTTACTATCATTTTTTTCATGAATGCTATATTTTAATACTTATTATCCTATCCCGGTCTTCTCCTTCCGGTCGTAAGCGGTTCTTGAATTATAAATGGTGTAACTAACACAACTTTCTTTTATACATATAGATTTTATTTAAAAAATTTTGTTGCGTCGTACAGGCAGAACTAAGAATACTCATAAATACGACAGGCAAAAGGCGACCTTCCTTATCACTAAAAGTGATCTCTTCCAGGTTACCATAAAATAAGGAAAGAGACGAGAAATGGCAATTACATCAAAACGAAACCTATATCTACACTCTAAAGTACAGAAACATATTCATCAGTTATCTTAGTACCCATAACACAAGCTACGCTTACTTTGGGGCTAGATGGCGATGAGTGTATTGTCGTAGTATATTTATTTATTAATTTTAAGTACATTCTATTAATAATTAAGAAGATTCAATTAAATTCAATTTCAGTCAATTGTATTTAGTTTCATTGTTTTTAATTTAATTTTATTGACAGCCGGTTTGCGCAGTGGACAGCGACTCTGCTTTCAGAGTCCAAGGCCATGGGTTTGATTACCACAACTGGAAAATGTTTGTGTGATGAACAAGTGTTTGTGTGAAAAGTATTTTATTCATAATAATATTCTTCATCTATCTTAGTGCCCATAACACAAGCTATGCTTACTTTGGGTCTTAGATACCGATAAATGAATGAATACACTTTTATTATACACCAAAGAGAATAAGGTAGAGTCACTACAAACATACATACTTGACGTTTCAAAAGTGCTTATAAAGTAGGCCTACTTGAAATAAAAGAATTCAGATTTTTTTTTTGGAAAGAAATAAAAGGAGTCACTGAGATATAAATACAAAGCAAGAGAGTAAAATTTGGTGGTCTTGTCGCTACATAGCGATTTCCTCCAGGCAACCAATGGCGTAAAAGGAAAAAAAACATAAAAAAGAGGTAGGTGGTGCTGATATATAAATAAAATCTTTTTTTTATTTAATTTCATTATTATTATTTATTTAATTCCATTCAACTGTAATGAATTTGATTGTATTTAATTTATTTTATCTGTTCTTTAATTTAATTTCACTGTATAATAGTAATTGTGTGTAACGTGTGTGTGTGTGTGTGTGTGTGCGTGTGTAATGTACATGAAGAAGCCCTAGGCGCCAAGGAGGTCGACAAGAAGCTTGTAAATTTTATCCTTAACGTTACTATTTAATACAATAAGTATGTAGTGAGGTTTTTTTTAAATATAATTTTTCTTTTTTACTTGAAAAAAACTGGAAACTCTGTAGGTATGTTGAGAGACCGAAAAGTAAAATTGGTATTGTTATAAGCTTTAGCTTGATTCATAAACTCATCTAATGCTGATATCTAAATAGGGAAGTTTCCCTCTATGGCAGGGTTCGCGAACCATTGGCACGGAAATATTTTTTGCCTTGTAATTGTAGGAAGATTTACTACGCTTAAACAAATAAAATGTTGTGGTTGATCATTATCGCTTATCAATCTTAGTTTCTTTGCACGTACTAGGTATTTTTTTTTAAATAAGTAATTTCATATTTAACATAGTCAGTAATGTACATGCATTTGCTGCTTCAGCCTCTATTGTTTTTGTATATATAATTTTAGTTGCTACGTCACGCATAGTATACGCATAGACACCGATTAGAGGTATGTATAGATTTTTTAAACTGCCACACCCTTAACAGTTTAGTCGCCTACCATCTTGGAGTGCGTCTTCCAGGTAAGATCGTAATCAAAGGCGAAAT
The DNA here is from genome assembly GCF_905163445.1 of Pararge aegeria. Taxonomy (NCBI): domain Eukaryota; kingdom Metazoa; phylum Arthropoda; class Insecta; order Lepidoptera; family Nymphalidae; genus Pararge; species Pararge aegeria. The sequence goes on from NC_053183.1 coordinate 2,914,006, forward strand.
TTGTTAAGTAATATAAAGTATAACCGTTCTAAGCTGATTGTATTCCTAAAGAGTTATACATAGAATGGAATAGAAAAACTTTATTGCAACACAACACAATAGGAAAAATACAAGGAAAACAGTAATAGTACTTAGTGCAAGGGTGAAAAGGCGGTGTTATCACTAAAAGTGATCTTTTAAAGGCAACCTGAGCGTACGAAGCCGATAAAAAAGTGGAACGTGGATGGTGCATGAAAAAATAAAATAAACTTACATGAACAAACATACTATATTTACATATTAACTACACAAATACATGTATTACATGTGTACATGTATTTTTATTATTTCTAGTTATACAAAGGTTTGCTATCCCTGACCTATAATGTAGTTAGACAGCATTACCTAATGCAATGTTTAAAAAAAACTGCCGAATCACTGCAAATAAGGGTTGAATCCTCTCCGCCCGGGGCTGATGCCACCCTTTGCGAAGTAATCCCCATAAACAAGGCATTAGGGAATCGTTTTGTGAGGGATGAGTGTTTGTTTTTCGTAGGACAGTGGGTTCGGGGGATTTAGCCCGGGGGAAATAAGTGGAAAACTTGAAAATTGTCTTTTGACTGCATTGATTATGAATTAATCCGCGTTTGCCGGTTTGCCGGTTTATCTAACTAATTCAAAGTTATTGTTAGGTTAAACAAGGTCTTATGTTTTTAACATAATGACATACTTAGTTAGCTAGCAGTTTTAAACGTAGGTAGCAATTATTTAAAAAAATCTATTTAACTGGAGATCAACAACAGTAGTTAACTAAAATACGTAATTTTTATAGTATACTAGAATTTTGTATGTAAGTCTGCTCCAGAATGCCGAGATATGAAATCTATGTCATTAAACAGTGCAGTTCTTCTTTTTTCAGAATAAAGATGTTACATTCTGTTTGAACATGGAGATATTTTCAAAATCCTTCTTCTAACAATATTTTTCACGAGTGCTATGAATTATAAATAGTTGTTTAAAATTCAATATGTATTATTATTTTACCCGGCTAAGTTTGTTGTGGGCTCTTCTTAGACCAGGGCGCGTTTGAAACCCTCGTAGCTTTAGATTTAAGTTGGCGAACGAAGTTATCACCATCCCGTTACAATTATGTAAACAGATATGTATGAACGCTTCATAAGTGCCTGTGATAGGCCTACATGAATAAAGAAATTTTGAATTTGAATTTGAATTAATAAATTGATAAATATTCCTTATGTTTGGTCTGTCTAGAGCGAAGTTCGGCCACGTCCTATGGTATAGATATAAATTAATGTTGGTAGATACTGACAAAAATAAAATAAAGGGAAACAAATATATTAATAGGTTATAGACTAAATAATACTAATGCGATTAGCCGGTGAAATGAATATGTACATTACACTTCGGAGAGTCATTAAACTAAAAAGAAACAAAATCAAAATACTCTACGATAATCACGGTTTCGTAAATTAGCTTTAGAAGCTGTAATGTTGATTTTTGAAACTGATGCGAGCTGTTTCCGAGTAATTTTCTGTTGCCAATAAGAAGAGAGAATGAGAGAAGAGGGGAGAAATAGTAGAGGAGATAGTGGCGGGGTAGCACCTACACTTCAGGTTGATAAAAGGAAGATCTTTTCTGTTCCTTATTTACATTAATGACCTTCTTTAACCTTGCTAAGGACAATCATGGAATAGTATTGTTTGCTGATGTATCATCTCTGATGTTTAAAATTACATCGACACAAATCTTGACGATGTAATGAAATGTCAAGCTAAAGTAGTACAATGGTTTGAGGCCAATAATATAGCTCTGAAGGGAAAAAAATCTAAGTGTCTTCAATTCACGTTACCTAATGTTCGACAAGTAAAAACCATTGTAGAACTTAATAATGAGGAATTGGATCTGGTGGATACGACAATATTCCTAGGTATAAAGTTAGAAGCTAAACTTCAATGGGGCCCCGAATTTAAAGTATCTCTGCCAGTAATTGGGTTGTGTTTTGAGGATTTATCGGATTTTTTGTAAGTATGCCACTAAGTATATGTTAGAGTAAGATGCATTATACCGTTGGCTAAGGCTTTATTATTATTATTATGCCGTAGGTTTATAGGTTCCCCTATTTTCTTCTCCTTAAATACTCAATTAAATAAGCCGTTATTTACATCAAAAGGGGCGGGCCCGAGGTAAGCACGATTTTTGAACTCCCTAAAAAGTCCAGCAGTGGACAGTGGACAGCAGCAGTCAATCGATTGAAGTGACGATGGTAAAGATGACATCAAAAATAGGTAAGCTTAACAACTTATATGTATCAAGGTTATGTAAACGGAATTAGGCAACGCAAACTCATGTTGACTCTACATTAACCCATGGCCATCTTGCTGTATTATGCCGTATTGTTAAAAACATCTATTTTGTTTATAAAAGTAAAATATCATCAATTAATATAAATAGCCAATTCATCCTTGCCATCATATTTTAACGACCATTTTGCATTCAATACTTTGAATACTTAAAATACTTTAAAAATATCACAACAATAGTTTTTTTTACGGTCAGACAACCCTATGGTATGCTTAGTCACGTATTAAAAAAAAATAGAAGCTCTATGACCAAAAGTCGGTCATTATTCCTTTGTGATGCTAAAATATCTATGGTCTATTGTGAAGCACGTCAATAAACAAAGATTAAAAAGTACAACATAATAGCGTGATATGTAGAAGTTATTGATATGTACGGATTTATAGTTAATCTCAAACAGTTGGGGTAGCTAATGCAATAATTAATTACGATTATTTCTAATAACAACAAAAAAAAACATTGTGTTGATAAAGCTACCTTTAACGCGACAACATAATTCATAATTATTAAATTTGGTCAAGTGAAGTATTGATAAAGTGTAGTAGTCACTGAATTTTCGTAATTTCTGCAAGAACAATAAAATTACTGAATTAAATAATAAAAGTTGGTTGGCGCTTTTCGATTTCCAAAAGTTATAAAATATATTATGTGAATGTTGGAAACACGCCATCTGTGGGCGAGTTATTGAACTACGTTATACTTTACAACTTTGAATAACCTCACTGTATGGTAAGATATAACAACCAAAGTCCAGTTTAAGAGCTCCTGCACAGGTGGCGCTGTTAAAATATTATAAGCTTGTTTGTTTAATTTATAATAGATGGAGCTTGTACAGGTAGTTGTACAAATATAATAGTGGTTGTATTTATAATTTAAAAAAATTGACTAAAAAGAACTGACTTTGCAATACAAATAAACCAAAGAGCAAGAATTCAACATTTTCCTACAACATTCTTAAGTCGGTGCCAAGTCAAATGTGGGTAAGTATGCGGTCTCAAACAAAATATATAATTTATCAAATCGGTTTATAAATGACAGAGTTCTGATCTAACAAACATAAAAAAATACAACTGAATTGAGCAAAAAGGCCGGGAACTTTGGTGGCGGGATTGCGCGTTTTTTGGATCTCATGTAGTTTTACGGGCATCAATAGTAACAGGCGTAATCGGGATTTGATGTGTAAAATTTTTGTGCGTGAATATTTGAAATCGAAGATTTATGAGATTTTGAAGACGCGCCTGTTCGGTGGTCCCCGCCTTTTTTTTCCATTAACTGACAAATTATTTAGACAGATTATCCCGCGCCCTATTCAAATGCTTAAATAACATAGAAGATTACATAATTAGAATATATTACATCAAAAATTGAAGACATCTGAATTACCCACGTTAGATAAAAATCTCTACTGAAGACATGGCCATATGCCTTACAATCAAATAAGATATCAGTGAAGAAATGACTGTATAGGAATATACCTTTGCCTTTTCCCTTCGGGAAAGAAAAAAAAAACAGCCGAATTGAGAAACTCCTCCCTTTTTGTAAGTCGGTTAATAAAAGATAGCTTTCATTTTTAATTACTTTAATTAGTGATACCTTAATAAACTTAATTTTAATATTTATGCGATATTTTAAACCACTTTTAACTAGATAGGTAACTCACCGCGACAGCTTGGCATGACCTATCGTAATTAGTTCAGCTTCTTTTTTAAGTAAGTTGTCAACATTTTTATCAATAGTTATATTATGTATGTTTATTATTTCAATTAACTCAAAAATATGTACTATCCAGTACAGATAATCTGTCCTAATTTACCTCAAGCCAATAAACACATTTTCAAATTCTACCCTAAAGCGTATATCCTCCATTCCAAGTATGCCGCTATAATTTCAGTGGACACTGATCCGCCGATTTTGTACAATTTGTAAGGTACATTAATTTAATCACCATGAGAATATAATAAAAGAATAAACTTCAAAATAAATTTAAACCTTTTTTTATTATTGCATTTTTTTATTACACTACAAGTTAGCCCTTGATTGCAGTCTCACCTGGTGGTAAGTGATGATGCAGTCTAAAATGGTAGTGGGCTAACTGTTAGCGAGTATGGTAGTCATACCCCTAATCGGTTTCTTAGCTTAAGCTTAGCGGCACGTCACGGCACGGCCAAAGCCTCCAACCAGACAGACACACATTTTGGCATTGACTGACATACATTTTGTGCAAGTGCCGATTTATTTGTTCATAAACACAAATTAAAATGCTGTTACATCATTCGAGAAAAGTTAGAGCTATTCGCCAATTTTCTTCGTAAAATAAAATAAATAAATAAATTTACTAAGACAATACACACATCGCTATCTAGCCCCAAAGTAAGCGTAGCTTGTGTTATGGGTACTGAGATGACTGATGAATAATTATATGAATAATATACTTAAATACTTATAATAGACACTGAAAAACATTTATGTTCCTCACACAAACATTGTCCAGTTGTGGGAATCGAACCCACGGCCTTGGCTCAGAAAGCAGGGTCGCTGCCCACTGCGCCAATGGGCCTTAAAAAAAAATGCTCAAGACTTCGTCTGAAATGCTCAAGGTAGTTAAATACTTCATTGAGCTCTCTCTCACAAACTAAAATAAATCTATGGATCTAAAAATAGTGATATCGAATTCACCACTAAAGTCTATTTTGTTCCTAAGGAATGTTGATGTACGTTCCTTCGCCCACGCTTCCCCCCAAAATTCAGCCGGAGGCTACTGATAAGTACCTGTCTAATGCTTCTGGGAATTAGAGGATCACAGATTTTCCCATAGGTACTTAATGAAATTTGGGGCGTAACAAAATAAATTATCTACGGCCATATTGACGTTTTTGTTTAACAACGAAAGGCCTTTCAAGGTTTATTATGGTTACAGTAATTAGGTAAAATATGTGCCTATCTGCTGTTTCTAAGTTGGTGTGAACTGCGCGAGCATGCTCGAGCACGGCTTGATACTATTGAGATAGGATTAATGTAAAAATAGTGCAAGATAAAATTTAATCCAGAAAAGTACAAGAGTTTGGAGCACGGTTGTGTAAGGTAAACTCATTCATCAATAATAAGCTATTCTTTTTTTAAAGATGTCATCGTTACCTACTTGACACGTTCTTCATCTTCGGTTCATTTTGGCTAACGTATCTAAAACCAAAACACAAGTAATAGTCGATAGAAACAGTCGACTTACTAGAAACGGACATAAATTAGTGATATCTGCATATCGTCTGAGAAAAGTACAGAAATCCTTTGTGGGGATGGGTATATTCTTTTATAACATGATACCGAAGGTGATGTACGGGAGCTATGGTGATACGCTCGACCGTAACAATAGGAAGATCTTCCTCCGAGCGGGTGATCATGCTCGGGGACCGAGGTCCGAACATTCATTTTTGGAAGTTGTATATATAGGCATTCTTCGTGAACACTTCGCTAGCGCGATGCAGGACTTTAGTAGCGCCATCTAGTAATGTAATGTGGCGACCGCCACAGTAATATTAGATCTACCGTTACCTAAGTTTAAACAATATATTTAAACAAATCGTGGCTACTACACGATTGATGAATTCCTTAACGACAAGGCTGCTTGGAAGCAAGCCACTCGCCTCTCGTCTTTCACAAAACAGAAAAATTCTAAAGATTGTAAAATTATAAAATACTGTTGTAAAAGAGCAATCTTCTCGGTGGAATCTGCCTTCCGAACCGGTGGTAGAGTCACTAAAAACAGACGGACTTGACGTTTCAAAAGTGCTTATAAATAAGGCCTACTTGAAATAAATGAATTTTAAATTGTGAATTTTTTAAATTTTAAATATGACTCCGTAATACGTATCGAATTTCATCAAAGGCGTTATGTACTTACTTTCACTTCTGTAGGTCCTCTGTCCAGGTAATTTTTTAGCATTTCTTGGCTGACCTAAGTAAGCTTAAGGTCTTAAGCTAAGTAATCCCTAAGTCCAAGAAACCGTACCATAAAACAAAGTGAATGAGTTGGCGACTTGTGGTCTATTGGATGAAGAATATTTTTACAATTTTTATGACAACTTACTCTATACAGCACGACATTGACGTCACTTTTCCATGCTCCAAAATGAGTTAAGTTTTTGTCGAATCAGCGACAAGTCAATATTGCATGCGCAAGTTTTAAGGCAACCTGATTAGTAATGCCGGTTTTCACTAAACGTAGGGAACGCCTAAATCGAATGCATAATGATTTAGGCGGTGGTTATAGAAAATTAATAATGTGAGATGGTGATAACAAAAAAAAAACCCCCGGCTAAGTTTGTTGTGGGCTTCTTCTTTTAAACCAGCAAGGCAATTCTGAATAATGCCAGCTCGATATCGAAGCTCACTCAAGAAAGAAAGATCACTTCGAATGCGATCTCACATAACCTTGATTTGATATTCTCTAAACACCAGGGCGCGTGTGGAACCCTCGTAGCTTTAGTTTTAAGTTTACGAATATGGTTATCGCCATCATCTCAATACCGTGTAATTCTCATGTAATGTACGCATCAAAACTGCCACCTATGGGCCGGGCCTACTTGAATAAAGATATTTCTGACTTTGACTCTACTTTGATACTGATTTACTTTATACAGTAATCATCTAAGAGTTGTCAGACAGTTGCCGCAGTGAGCAGCGACCCTGCTTTCTGCGTCCAAGGCCGTGGGTTCGATTCCCACTACTGGAGATGTCTGTGTGATGAACATGAATGTTTTTCAGTGTCTGTGTGTTTATCTGTATATTATAAGTATTTATGTGTATAATATTCATAAAAATATGTTCATCTCTCTTGCTCTTTCATGTTTTCTATTATATTGTAAGACATTGCTTTTGCAATAAGGCCGCCTTTGCACACAACTGTATTTAACTCTTTTATTATTTTTTTTTTTTAATTGTTTTTAATTTTACTTATTTTTTTTCTTGTATTGTTTCTAAGTTTGTGCAATAAAGTATTCTAAATAAATAAATAAAATATTCATCAGCTATCTTAGTATCTATGACACAAACTACAAATTGTCGTAGTATATTAATTTATTCATTTTATTTATTTAGTTAGTGAAGAAAACGTTTCGCTATCTCTTAGACGATAACTGTATTAAAAGAAAGAAGAAAGTAGAACGGTAAAAGGATGTATATAGAAGGTATTTAGGTATGCATCGATTTTATCATCGTTAGTGAAAACGGGCAGAAAACTATTGAAATCTTTGTACTTATCAAAATGTTATTATAACTGATAGCTTAACTGGCTGTCCAAATATCAAAACTGTTTCGGCTCTCACGGCAGCTCTTAGTACCGTCGTTATAGTAACGGTATGGTGAAATTTTGCACGCATACATTTGAATCGACGTTTGCATAGCGGTCCATAACGCGCCGTGACAGTTCGGGAATAAATCTAGGAGAGTGCATTTTAATTGAGCGTTTAAGAATCGAGGTCCAAGGACTGCAATATAATATTTTATATATCGCCTTACGAAAAATGCGGTGAAAGGGGACTGTTGGGGTAATATATTCAAAAAATTCAAAATTCGTTTTCATTTTTATTACAAGTAGACCTGGTTTACAAGCACTTTTGAAAATTAAAATTCAAAATTTCTTTGTTCATGTTAGCCTTTCACAGGCACTTCTGAAGCGTTCATACATATTATATGTTTACATTCGCCAACTTAAATATAACGCTACTAGGGGGTTCCAAACGCGCCTTGGTCTACGACAAGCCTAAATTCAAATTCAAATTCAAATTCATTTATTTCAAGTAGGCCTACTTTATAAGCACTTTTGAAACGTCAAGTATGCATGTTTGTGTGACTCTACCACCGGTTCGGAAAGCAGATTCTACCGAGAAGAGCCGGCAAGAAACTCAGTAGTTGCTCTTTTGCCTATTGCCTAAACATACTTAGCCGAATATTTTTTTTTTGTTATCACCATCGTCACCAAACGTCAAGTCAGTCTGTTTTTAGTGACTATACCACCGGTTCCGAAGGCAGATTCCACCGAGAAGAGCCGGCAAGAAACTCAGCAGATCAGAAGCGCAGACGCTTTTAACTCTCACCAGATAGAAAAATGAATCTCAAAATGCAGAATGTAAATAGTTGGTGTTGGAAAAGAGCGAGTTTCTCGCCGGCTTCTTCCTGGTAGAATCTGCCTTTGTTTCTGGGGCGAGTTTAGTCTACTGGAGTGGAATTTCCTGTAGAGAAGAGTTTCCTACATTCAACAGGCGAGAACGTAAACCGGCCGTGATCAAAAAAAATAAGCTCCGCGATCATCATACAAATCTGTGTGTCGTAATTTGTACTTTTTTAAACATATGCAACACCACACAGATTCTCCAAAATAAGCCCATTCCAAAATGCAAACGGAAATTACAATCATTTGTCTTAATGGGGTATCAGAGATAGTTTCTATTGGCGGGTCCAGAACCCCCTCTACGCTACACAAACTTTGAAGTTTTTTTCTGTGTTTACCTACATGTCATTATTATTATTATTTTTTTTGTGAATGTCATGGTCACTTGTTATCGATTTATATATAAGTGAATGTGTAGAATGTTGTACAAGTTTATAACTGTATATGGTATATATATGTATATTGTTAGTGTCCTAAATAAACAAATAAATAAATTTTCCGCTTTTTTTACTTTGGCTCTGGGCTGGAATCTCACCTGGTGGTAAGAGTTTTGGATGGTAGCGGGCTAATATGCCCCTAATCAGCTATTACGCGACATTGTACCGGAACGCTAAAACTTACCATAGCCGAAGCATCACACCGGATCGGACCAGACTAAATTTAGAAATTATCAATTTCCAAATTGTCTCTGGCGGGAATTTAATCAACACAGACAATATGTACCTATTGATCACCATTGCGGCATCATCATATCAACACACAATGAGAAGGGGTAAAGACCGTACTCCACCACCACCACGCTGGTGCGGATTGGTGGACTCCACACATTATTGGGAACATTATGGAGAACTCTCAGGCATGCAGATTTCCTCACGATGTTTTCCTTCCCCGTTGAAGCAAGTGATATCGAAAATCAAAACATCTTGACGGATAACCCACAAGTAATACCACAGATAAATCACTATTTTAATCTATGGTATCACAAAAGAAAATTATCAATGAAAATACAACATGAATTTTTTTCGGCGTTTAAACTGTTTCTTAACGTCGATTACTTGTATGCGTAATGGTGCATGTTCGGTAATTTAAAACATATCATGAGAACATAACCCACCGTGGGAAGCCTCCGAGATCATAACCTGAATTTGACATCTCTTTCTCACACGCAATTATAAAGATACGACTATCCCTGTCTGTCAAAATTCGTGACCATACGATTCGGCCTGTGAAACGCGAAAGTCTCGCAGGCTTTTTGTTTCGTGATCTTATTAAAGAATACTTAGTGATGACGGTTTCATATTTATTAACGAATCGAAATGAATGCAGCTTTAAAAAGCTAAATGACTATTCTTTATAATAAAGTTTACTTGTGCTTTTTTCAGGCGGTAACTACCTAAACGACCTCTCTGATGTGGTGGCGTATGCTTTTAATAAGAGGAATGCACCGGGTTTGATTCCGTCAGAAACAATGAAGAACAATGTAAGTTTTATCTATAGAAATATAAAAAAAAACAATCTAGAACTAGTAGCCTATGTTACTGTCCGTCTTCAAGTAATACTATGGCGAAAATCAATTTCATCGGTTGCTTAGTGAGGACGTGAAGGAAGCACAGACAATGTATGTATGTCTGTCTGTCTAACCATATGTCCTTTTAGTTGTCGTGATCGACTTTGCTACTCTTTCCACCGGCTAGATCAGTGGTCAGCCTGACTATTAGGCCAATGATTTGAAGCTGTCCGTCCGTCTAACCTACTTGGTCGAGGCTCCCTTACACTCCCAACCTCACCGCCGACGACGACAAAAACCCCAAATCGAATAACGACCGACAATGCATCCCAAATAGGTCTTCAACCTTTTTGGCACAGCAGTGAGTGCTGTGTTTTTAGTTGGGAAGTCCAAGGTTCAATTCCGGCAGTAGCAATTTGGAAATTTACAATTTCTGAATTTTCTATTGTCGGGTGGCTTCGACCGTGGCTCGTTACCACCCTAACCACAAAGCCGCCCTGCTAAGCGATTTAGGGTTCCGGTGTGATGTGTAGAAATCGATTCGGAGTTGACTTTATTATACCTGCCACATATTTATTTATACCCTTTATTTGCACACAAATAAAAATACAGAAGAAGAATAAAAAAACACAGAAAGAAGAAGTATACAAGAGGCGGCCTTATTGTTTTGTAGCGATGTACACATACCTAGCAGGTTAGCCTGTAAAGGAATTACACTGCGTGATACCAAATGCTAACTAGTAGTGCAATAAAAAATAGTAAAAAGTCTTCACCGGCCGTGATTTTATCTACGGTTCGGAGTTCAACCTAAGCCATGGCCCGAGCCTCACAGGAGACGTACTTAGGACAAATTCCCCCCCTCCACCCGATAATGACGAGCGCTGGGGCTCAACTCCTGGTTCTTTCAGCTCACACCACCCCCGGCAACCTTTATCGTGGTTAACAGCTCCATCCATCCGGAACAACTAAAGCGTGCTACTCCCATGTCTACCCATTTTCTCGACTTATCTTAAGTCTATATATAGATATATAATAAAATCGTACATTAAATATTTTTGCAAATAGATAACAGGGAGACGTTAGAAATTAGCAATAGTACGTGAAACTGAAATTTTTTGAATTTTTGTCTGTTAGTCTGTTGGTTTGTGTATCACATCACGCAATAACTACTGAACGGAATTAAATTAAATTTTGAACTTTTACAGCTGATACTTGGGATTAAAATAAAAAATCGTGGCGCGCATGTTAGTACGTAGAGACGTCATTTTATTAAGAAAAAAATACTTTATGATATCAGATTATCATAAAATATAGGTAACACCACCACAGAACCAACGTTGAGAAGAGTAATAAGTATCAGATTACTCAAAATTGTTTGACATATCATAACGAATGTCCCCACAAACACGTAAGATGGTAAATATATGTCATGCCTTTGTATCATTCGTGGTTGCGTAGGCGCAATGTCATAACTACATGTGTTTTGTTATACATATAATGCAGGGATGGCAAACCTTTTAAAATCTGTGTGTAGTTTTTATTTATTTTATATATGTACTGTTTTGTTTTTGTACTTATTAATATGTATGTATATTTTTGGAGCTTTTCGCACCGCTATAAGGTTTCATATGAGAGTCAATTCCTCATAATGGTTGCCGGGAAGAAATCACTAAAAGTGACAAGGCCGCCTTTGTTACACAAATTTAAATTACTTGTACCTTTATCCTTTTTTATTTTTGTCCGTGTTTTTCTTGTGTGCAATAAAGTATTTTTGGTTGATTTTTCAAGTACTTATTAATCCCTCGTTGATTTTGATTGTTTTAAATCCAAAACTTAATGAATACCAGAGCAAATTGCTATTTGATACCAATATTCAAGATGTCGCGAATCGACCGCAAAAACAATATTAAATAATATTATTTATTCTGAGATAATCAACGAGAATTTTTTATTCGATTGGGCGTGATTGCAACAATTCAATAAATTAACTACGATTCATTATTTACGTTATACACAAATTCTTCAAATGCAAATCTATTTTACAAAGAAGCTGACAATACTTATATACTTTGTACCCTTGCGAAGCCGAGAGGTCATTATATGAACCCAATACCGGCCAACTGCAGGGCACGGGTCGCCTCAAACGCAGCGTAGGTCGGCCCCCAACGAGGTGGACAGATGACATCAGGCGAGTCGCTGGGAGCCGCTGGAGGCAAGCGGCCCAGGACCGTGTATTGTGGAACTCCCTACAAAAGACCCAAGTCCATCAGTGGACTGCAATTGGTTGAAATGATGATGATGATATATAATATATAAATATACTACGACAATGCACACATCGCCATCTGGCCCTAAAGTAAGCGTAGCTTGTGTTATGGGTACTAAGATGACTGAAGAATATCTTTATGAATAATATATCTAAATACTTAGAATATACAGATAAACAGCCAGACACTGAAAAATATTCATGCTCATCACACAAAAATTTTCCAGTTGCAGGAATCGAACCCACGGCATTGGACTCAGAAAGCAGGTTCGCTTCCCACTGCGCTAATCTGCCGTCACCTTTGATGATTTAAGAATATTACGGAGAACTCTAAGGTATACAGGTTTTGTTTTCTTTCACCGTCGAAGCAAGTGATATTTTAATTCCTTAAAACTTTGAAGAGTTATGTGCGTGCTGGGATTCGAACTCGGCACCCCGAAAGTGGAGCCCAATAGGTACCTTACCACTAGACTATCACCGCTTCCGGGAGGGGCGCTAGTTGGTTATTAATTCACTATTGTTTATTGAAGTGTCCGAATGAATGAATGAATACACTTTTATTGTACACCAAAGAAAAATAAGTAGTTACAAAGATATAAATACATATAAAGAGAGTACAATTTGGTGGCCTTATCGCTACATAGCGATTTCTTCCAGGCAACCAATGGCGTAAAAGGAAAAAACATAGAAAAGAGGTAGGTGGTGCAATAAATAAGATTTAAAATTATACAAATATATAAAAAAAAAATATATATATATATATATATATATAAATAACTATAATATATATATATATATATATATATAAATATTTTACATATAAATACAAATAAAATATATAACATAAATACCTATATAAATATATAACATATAACATCCTCAATTTATATGAAATACATAAATAATTAAAATTACACACTTAAAATGATCCGCTTCAGCGATGTTCTGCTGAAAGAGAAAAATAATGATCCGAATGTATGTAGTCTGCAAGACCATTCATTGACAATAATAATGGATGGATGACGTTTTTACTTCGGGATTAAATCGTAAGCTGTCACCGTGATTCAATCGTATTGATTTATGTACTGCCATGTTTTTTTTTGTTCACGGGAGGACAAAACGATATGGAAGGTAGGTTTATACTAACTTTACACCACCTGTCCGCTCTCGCTCATCTTGTCCTAAGCCAAAGGTTGCCTGGCAGAGATCGCTACTAAGCGATAAGACCACCTGTTGTATTCTACTTCCGTCTTTGTATTTCTATCTCTGGTCTTTTAATTTTTCTAACTTCATAGTAGTGTACAAACAAAGAGTTAAATAATAATGATAATAATAAAGAAGAAAGAAAGTTGGAAAGAAAGAAAGAAACTTTGGGACCGGAGGCAAGAGCCCTTTTCAAAGAATTATCGAAAAGGGTTATCGAGTCTACCGGTGATCCTAGAGCGGGCAGTTATCTTGGCCAACGAATTAGTTTGGCCATCCAAAGGGGCAATGCTGCCAGCATCTTAGGAACTGTGCCTCGCTGCGGTGGTTTCGTGGACGTTTTAGATTTTATTTTAGGTTATATTTATAAAACAATTATTTTAAAAACATTAAATATATCTTTGAGTAAAAAACAAAAAAAAGGAAGAAAGTAAACTTTATGGCACACCAAGAAACAAATGCAACAAAAAAATAAATTTACACTTTGGCTGTACAAGTGGCGGTATTATTGCTAAAAGCGATCGCGGCCTGGCAATAAAACTGCGTGGGTGATATGGGAAATTTTTGAATATACCCAAAATCTGTAGGGCTCTGGGCTAGCACAGGCAGGAGACAAACATTATATCCCCCGATTATATTACACACTTACAGGGGACCTAATTGACGTGCTAAATAACGGGAACATGGAATAGGAGTAGTTAACTCCAAAGAGAAAACATTTTTAACCTTCAAAATGTATCTTCTCCAACAGCTTTATCTACTCTCAGATCACTGGCGCTCAAGTAGAAATAATATTCCAATCATATATGTTTAATAATAAAAGGGGGTAAACTTCTCCTATTCCATATTCCTGTGTTAGCATGCGGTCACGTTTATTATATCCCCGTCAGAGGATATAATTTTGTCTCCTGCCTGTACTAGCCCTGCAGATGAGATTTTCTCCCCAATCGTTGCCCATTTTGTTGCGAGATATTGAAACAATACAATACTCAATTTCTTGACCACACCTAGGTATCGAAATTTAGACATCATTATGACTGCAATTCAAAGCCAAAGTCAAAGTCAAAAATATCTTTATTCAAGTAGGCCCATAGGTGGCACTTTTGATGCGTACATAAGAATTACACGGTAGTGAGATGATGGCGATAACCACATTCGTAAACTTAGAACTAAAGCTACGAGAAGAGAGACTAAGAAGAAGCCCACAACAAACTTAGCCGGGTGTTTTTAATTGTTGTAAGTGGTAAATAGTTATTGTAGTCTAAGATGGCAGCCGACTAACCTATCAATGGTACAGAACAGTATGTTACATTCATCAATCTTTTAAAGCCTACTAGCTGATACCCGCGGCTTCGTTCGCGTGGATTATGTATCTTGGTGAAAATTAGTAGCCGCGAAGCCTCCCAAGCTCCGACACAATATCTTTCCGGAATAATGCGGAAGGAACGTCATTCGATGCGCACGATCATTTCGACGGCATTATGCAGCAACACACTATGAAATATTAAGATACTTTTTTTTTTTACTTGATAGACATTGACAAGAACAAGAACATAGATGCTTGGCGTAATGACTTAAAGGCCTTCACCGGCCATATATTACAATATTATTGGTGGGGTACTGACGTGCTGTCAATGTGATGTGATACAAAAAGTGGTTATGCCAGCCACTAGAGAGCCCATCAGTTACGCTCATAATAGTAGCTAGGAGTCGCTGTGGTCGGATACGGCCAGGAGGATATTCAGGTACATCGTCGCCACTACGTTAATCTATACGTAATTTTTACAGTCAATAATTAATTAATGGAGAATTTGTTTCTCGAAATAATTTTCCTCTATTGGATCGCTATTGTTCCCGCCATTCTCGTTCACAAAGCAAGTTTACGTTAGTGTCGGTCCGGTGGCGCGAAAACCGGCAGTCTCACCGCGTTGTGCCATCTGTGCGCATGCGTCGGCCGCCATCTTCTGCGTTGCTATGGTGACGCGATTCGTAATCAAATAAGCTTCATTTTTTCTAAGCAGATCATAAAAACAATAACATTGAGTGCTAGTGTTTGTTATTTGTGGTTATAAAATTATTATGGTAAGGTTTTTTTTTTAAATTTCATTAGTTATTGTAACTAAGATGTTATTCTAGACTGTACGGTCGCAAATAAATTGCGTTATAATTTTACTACGATGCTAGATTATCATCTTATACGTTTTAAAGTTGTTATACATCGGCTACATAATAATTGTCTGAGATCTGAAGATTATGTATTACAGTATTATGTATTAGGAGCTATTTATTTCGGAAATGGAAAGGTCCTGATATAGAATAAGTTAATTCATTGTAGGTATTAGAAGCTTTTTATTTCGAAAATGGGTGGATGCTTATTCTAAATTTGATGATTTGAAAAATGACAATGTGCGATGGTTATTACAAAAAGAACACCCGGCTAAGTTTGTTGTGGGCTTCTTCTTAGACCAGGGCGCGTTTCGAACCCTGTTACCTTTAGCTAGCTTTAGTTTTAAGTAAACTAATGCAGTTATCACCATCACTAACATTAGTGTAACATGGTTTAGATTTAAGTTAACGAATGCAGTTATCACTATCACTAACATTAGTGTAACATGTTAAATGTATGAGCGCTTCATAAGTGCCCGTAATAAGGTCTACTTACATTAAAACATTTTTAAAATTTGAATTTTTTTGCGTTATAAAAATAAAACGCCATTGCTGCTAAGCCTTGTGACCGCCGCAAAAACATAATATTCCCTTATGTAGGTACGTGATCAATGGTGATTGAGGTAGGTACCTACCTAAATTAGTACTGCAGGTTGTTGTACATACGTGATATAAATATACCGCAATCAAATATGTCCATCATCATCTGTCTTCACCCCCATCAACTTATATCACCCCCTTTTGGCGTTGAGTTTAATTAAGAGTCTGCCATATTAAGAGTAAGCTACTTAAAGAATTCGGTTACAAACATACAAACAAACATACAGGTGAAGCTAATATAAAGCGCGTAATAAAATGAGAAATATCTGTTATAGGTAGGTTGTGAGTAGGTCCTTGTGGCAGGGCAACTTACGCAAGGGGTCCCCTAAAGTAAGGTAGAGCAAATTCGTTAGGCACTAGAATAGTAGTAGTTCTAGCAAAAACACAATCTCAGATTCATAGTTGAAATAAATCGGTTGGAATTTCAACCGTGAATTCAACTAGGTTTATAGGCTATAAGAAATAATATATGGGGCCTCTTAACATCGAAGAGGCTTTTTTACTCTGATTAATTAATAGGTAGGTAGACATTCTGCGTTGTTATGCTTTTTTATATCACGAAGCCTATTGTTATCGTACGAATGTAGTTGTATGTACCGCTTATGTAGGTACGACGGATAACCCACTTTTTATTTATAAATTGTTTATTTATGACATCTACACTATACAATGTGTAAATGAAAACCGAAATAAAACTTCACAGGTTTTTGTGGTACATTATATACTGTCTCTGAGACTTATCTGTGAAACCAAGAACCTAACAGTTTTTGAATGCTATAGCTTTTACTAAAATAAATCATGTACAGCCCTAACATCATATGCAAAATTAAAATCATGCGAATCCTGTCACTTTATTAGGTACGCGCCGCGTAGAGTAGGTACTGTGCGCGAGTCGGTCTTTTAGCTTCAATAGGGTTGTCATAAGTAAACACTTAAAATGTTTTGAATTAGTTTTTATGGAAAAATAGATATGCTTCTTTTGATTTAATATTTTTATAGGGTGACTTCTTATGAACTATACTTATGCATCCTTCAACATTATTTCGTAATTCGGTTACACTTGTATATAAGATATTGTAAATGCGGAAGTGTATTTGTTTGGTTATTTTCTGAACCAATCATGACATTTGGCACAGACGTATAAGTATCAGCTTGCATCCAGGAGACGAACATTATCAGCCAGCCAGCCTTCCACAGATTTGGAGACTCCTTTCAGCTCTTTCTATTCATAAAACTCCCAAGTCTTTGAGAACACTATGAACCCTTAGGAATTTAGTAATAAAAACCTAAGCATTCCCTGGCAGAGTTGCCTGTCTACCTGTGTATTAATATCTTAATGGTCATATAGTTAATCACGACACTTATTATATAATATATAGGTAATCAAAAATAAGCTATCTGTATGTCATATGATAAATATTAAATACCTATTAAATCCACGACAACTTGGTTGTACCTACCTATTAAAGTATTAACATCAATAAGTTGATAATAATAAAAACAAGTGCCGTCATTTAAGATCAAAAATAATGAAACTTTTTAAGCTCTTATTAATCTAGGCATATACATAATATATACATATATATATATAGGACAAACAAAAAATTAAATTTGATTGTCTATTTGAAATTTCAGAACAGCTTTTTACTAAATGCATGTGAACGTACCTACCCTCTGAAAGGATACCTATTAATAGCTAATCAATAAAATAACCATCGGTTTATTCGGACTTGCAAGTAGAGAATTGAAGTAATAGCAAAAACTGCAACAAAATCTGTCTAATAGTTTTTCGGGATAATGGGTTAATTCAGGAAAATGGAACATTAAAATAGTTAAAAATTAATGATTTGAAATAAAATTTTATTAATATGAAATCTACCTATTATTGACGAAATTCGATAAGATAATTAATTAGGTAGAGGTTTATTATTAAGTTAAAAGTTAGTTAAGACACCTTCTAGAAAAAAGTTAAATTATAGACGAATTTTTGGATTGGATTTTCGTACAACACATTTTAAAATCGACCTATTTTCATACGACCGATCATAAGCAACCTCAAATTTTACTGTGGTGATAATCATTTTACCGTTTCCCTCTCATTAGTACCACATTAATGAGTGAAACCTTTGAAACAATTTAGGTCAATTTTTGAACGGAAACGGCACGGAAAGCTTCGTTGATAGGAATCCATTGGATGAATTCGTAGATAGGATAGAACAAAATTCAAAATTCAAAATTTATTTATTTCAAGTAGGCCTTATTAATAAGCTCTTATGAAACGTCAAGTCTATTTGTAGTGACTCTACCAACAGTTCGGAAGGTAGATTCCACTGAGAAGAGCCGGCAAGAAACTCAGCAGATTGCTCTTTTCCTACATCATTTTAAAGTTTAACAATCTTCAGAATTTTTCTGTTTTGTGAGAGATGGGAGTGGCCTGCTTCCAAGCAGCCTTGTCGTTTAGGAATTCATCAATCGTGTAGTAACCACGATTTATTAAATGTGTTTTAATATATTGTTTAAACTTAGGTAAAGGTAGATCTAATATTACCTTCGGTATCATGTTATAAAAGCATATACCAATCCCCACAAAGGATTTCTGTACTTTTCTCAGACGATATGCAGATATCACTAATTTATGTCCGTTTCTAGTTAGTCGACTGTTTATATCGACTTTTTGTTTATAATTACTTATGTTTTGTTTAATAAAGATAATATTATTATAAATATATCATCTAGCAGATCATCTAACATCATATTCATCGTGGCTAGCTTTGTACCTACTATTATTTTACGTGGTATACTGAGTAAGTAAGTTGTCATTATTTTAGTTGATATATACATACATACAAGTGCATCCTCACAAACTTTTGCATTTATAATATTAGTAGGATGGTACACATGCATTCGATCGTTGTCACATGCCTTGCGACTTGGTGTTATTTGTGCCAATATTGTATTTGTTTTGTGGTATACTTACGGTAGCCTCACAATACATTTATAACAATATAGTATTTGTAAGACAACATATTAGTCTTTATAAACAAAAAGTGGATATAAACAGTCGACTTACAAGAAATGGTCATAAATTAGTGACATCTGCATATCGTCTGCGAAAGGTGCAGAAGTCATTTGTGGGATTGAGTATACGCTTTTATAATATGATTCCTAAGGTAATTTTGGACCTACCAATCCATAAGTTTAAAGAATGTGTTAAAACACATTTATTACAGCGAGGTTATTATACAATTGATGAGTTTCTTAATGACAAGGTTGCTTGGAAGCATCCGGCTCCGCTTTCATCTCTCACAAGATAGAAAAATGAATGTTAAAATATAAAATGTAAATTTTTGATGTTGGAAAAGAGCAACTGCTGAGTTTCTTGCCGGCTTCTTCTCGGTAGAATCTGCCTTCCGAACCGGTGGTAGAGTCACTACACACGGACAGACTTGACGTTTCAAAAGTGCTTGTATTAGGCCTACTTGAAATAAATGAATTTTGAATTTTGAATTTATTGAATTTTGTGAAGAGTTATGTCCTATGTTGTAAAAAGTATCCTATATGTTGACCCTGAATATCAGCTACCTCAATACTAAATTTTATTCAAATCTGTTTAGTAGTTTTCACGTGATGCACGGACAGGCAGACAGGCTGACAAACAAAATATAATAAAAATCTGACCAAGCTTGATTACTCAGTAGACTTAGCAGAACTTGGCGAGCTATTCTTTGATGGAGTATGACTGCTAAATGATTGTTCATTGTGTACTGAATCTCGGACCTAGTGATATTTTAACCATAAAACAACCGAGGCGGTTTTTTTCAACCCTACCCTTATGATATAACACCTTGCAACCTCACTCGTAACCTGTAATTCCTAGATTATAAGTGAGTGTGTAGTAGGGTAGTATAATCTGTAAATACTTAACATCCATAAATGCATGCCAAAGAGCATACAATTGAGGAGAAAGGCTATCTATCACCTAGAAGAACGATAAGTACAAAATTTATATAAAGGGTAATTAATATTATTTGTATTATTTACATATTATGTACACTTATAGAAAAATCCTATTAAAGTATTAAATAATAAATATAAATAAATCTATTACGACAGCGCACACATCGCCATCTAGCCCCAAAGTAAGCGTAGCTTTTGTTATGGGTACTAAGATAACTGATGAATATTTTTATGAGTAATATACATAAATACTTAGATCAAAACACTGAAAAACATTCATGCTCATCACACAAACATTTTCCAGTTGTGCGAATCGAACCCACGGCCTTGGACTCAGAAAGCAGGGTCGCTACAAACTGCGCCAATCGGTCAAATTATTAAGGATTGCATAAACGAAGAAATGCTTCGGTTTTAATTGCTCTAATTTAAAAACGCGGTGAAAATTATCATTTACGTCACGTTTTATTAACTAATTAAGGAGTAAGGAGAAGGTGGAGAGTACTTTGGTTACGCTATCGTTGAAATAATCTCACAAAATGAGCTTACTGAACGGCGGTTAAGTCATGAGATTCACATACTAATCAGATAGTAAATACCCATTTTCGATATCTCTCGGGGCAGCGGTAAATTATGTGTGTATAGCAATTTGGACTACACCTATAAACAGAGGTTCTTGGTTCGATCCCGGCAAAGATACTATGGGAATAATTTTTCCTGAATTTTCTTCGGCCCTGGCTAGTAACCGGGTTACCGGCAAAAATGTGGCGCCAAAAACGATGTCGTGTATTAACCGATCAGCGGTAATTTGGAGCTCAAGCAGTTGTAGTGTAAAATATAATTTAAAAAAAAAACATATAAACATTTATTTGTAATGATTTAACACTTGCGACTTGTTCATAGCTCACCCGGGGGTATTACCATTGAAACAAATGAATTCTGTATTTTAAAATCACTCTCCTGTTTAACGTCTCACGCTGCGGTACTCTCCCGATGGCGGCTTACGTGACGTAATAGAAGAGTAGTACAGCTTCTTCTGGCGGATCAAGCAGCATTTCTGCCGCCAAGCAGTATTGCAGTGTTCCAGTCTGAAGGGCGTGGTTGCCGGTGTTATTTCAGGCACATGAGTCTTGATAACTACGTCTAGGTTGCTGGGCATAGGCCGGGTGCAGGACTTATTCCTGGCACGGCCTGCGCAGTGTAGCTCTGTTTATAGGCGCGTCAATTATTACAAAAACAAAAGAAAGCGATGTACTCTATCAGCCAGTAGAGTAAGTCCTATGGGCATACAACGGTACGAATGTTTGTCCTCTCTATTTTTTTAGTTTTATTTCTCTAAGGCAGTTACAGTGTAAACAGGCTATTACGAGCTCGGCCGCTCGATACTACTTGCACTTGACCGGTTTCGAGCATCCTTGAACTCTAGGTGCTTATCTAATTTATTTATACTAGCTGTTGCCCGCGACATCACCGGTGTATAAGTGGTTTATTTACTGTGTTGTGGGCAACGACCTTGCTTACTGAGTCCAACGCTGTGGGTTCGATTCCCGCAACTGGAAAATGTTTGTGTGATGAACACTCATTAAAAAGGAATCATATCGGATTTTTTTTTTATATTACATACTCCACTCTTGCTGTAAGTCCTATCTACAAAGGTTACCTGTGAGAGATTCTTTGCAGCAATAAGGCCGCCTTTGCATGTCTACATTGTGTACTGTATACTCCTTACTGTTTCTTTTCCTGTATGTTATACGTGCAATAAAGTGCTTCTTCTTCTTTTTCTTCTTCTCCACTACAAGTTAGCCATTGAATATAATGTCAGGTGGTATGTGTTATGCAATCTAAGAGGGGAATGACTAAAAGGGTATAATAAGCCCATCAGATCAGTTACGCGACATCGTGCTTGGCGGCACATATTATCATTAGAATTGCAAGTAGCCAAGGCCGAAGAAAATTCAGAAAAAATAAAATCTCAAATTATCTTTGCCGGAATGGAACGCGGGAACTGAGTTTATAATACCACAGAAATTACCGCTGCGCCAGAGTGATCGTCAAAATCCTCTAGATTGGAACAAAGAAATGCTGCTTGATCCGTCACAAAAAACTCTACTACTACTCTTTTACGTCACGCGTCACCAACGGCCATTACTGCAATCTGCAGCGTAAGATATTTAAGGGGTTATAAAATTCCAAATTCAAAATTAATTTATTCTACTTTAAAAGCACCTTTGAAACCTCAATGTGTTTTATATATTTTTTACTTTAAAATTTTGTAATTATAAGCACAAAACCTATCTCTTATTGCAACTGTCAACTGGGGAGTTTAGTTATCAGGGCATATTATAGTTCAGCTTTGGTCATCTGTTTGCATTGTTTTTTTTAGAAAAAATAATAATAATAATTATTATTATTATAATATATTTTATGAGTATATTATGTAATATGTATATATGCAATACCTAACTATTTTTGCATTTTTTTTCGTCGCCATTGGTTACCTGGAAGAAATCGCTATTAAGTGTGCAATAAAAGCATATTCATTCATTAATTAATTCTTTCATTCATTCATTATATACAGGATACAGGCGGAAAGGCATTGCATCCTATATAAATAAAAAAATTAAATATCATACATTTTTAAAGGTATCAGTATTCCAAATTTAAATTAAAAAAAAAAGTAACCGACTCGCGCTTGAGCGGTCACACATCCTCGAACTGGTAGGCTACTTGAATAAAAACACTAATGGCCCACCCGCATCTCCGTCCACTTTTTATCGGGCCTGTCGAATCACTTCCAAAATAATAAGGGGTAATTATAATTTAACCGAAAAAGTTATACTATGCCTCTTTTTGTTAACTTAAATATTGACATGACTTCTCTTATCCCCTTTTTAAACGGACTCAATTTTGAATATTTGTCCCTCATCACATCCCTACAGTGCATTGGTCTCCGTCTGCAATGAGAAGGGATAAGGCCATAGTCCACCACGCTGGCCAAGTGTGCAGTGGCGTGCACAAGGTTTGCGACCAGGGTATGCATAAAGCAGGTAAATGGCATAAAAAAAATTCCCCTTTAATACTAGTTATATAAAATAATTTGGGTATGCAGTGCTTTTGTGCATGTATGAAGTGCACGCCACTGCAAGTGTGGATTGGTGGACTTCACCCGCCTTTAGAATACTATGAAAACTCTCAGGCATGCAGGTTTCCTCACTACGTTTACCTTCACCGTTAAATACCATGTGGTGATTGAAATACAGTTGTCAGTTGTCACCATCCCTACTCTTCCCGCGGGTTTCGTACGAGGCGACTAAGGGTATGCCTAACGGAAAGCTGCGTCCTCTATGCTACTACTATTTTAGTCCAGCAGTGGACTATTTAGGTTATTGATGATTGATGTTCAAATAAGCATAAGTTACATAGAGAACGTTCTAGAATGTTCGCAGACGTTCCATCCCTCCAGTCTAGACAATAACATGGACTCCGTGCAGTTTGACTTATGGTACTTATTCGTAAACCAGTTTACTGCATGCAGATCTTGATAGGTATGTAAATGTAATTTTCGTTACTTACCCACTAGATATATAATGCACGTCTTGTATTTTTAACAAATTGTTCAGTATAAAGGTTTCGCCTAGAATTAAATATTATATATTTAAAAAAAAGTGTCTGTGTGGAACCTTTACGCGCGATTGAAGTAAAACTTTTATTATTATTTATTGATGAAAGAGTAAAATGTTCCTGGGAGTCCGCTATTTCATTTTATATTCTATTTCCAATTCATTAATATCACTTTCACATTTTATAAATATTGCCATTCGTTAAATAGAATAATTGAGAGTAGAAAATTGAAGGTTAGATCAGCACATATCAATATAACCTTGTCATTGAATGTCGCAATCGTCAGAAAATTTATTAACAATTTATTTATAACAAAAGTAATAAATAAATAAGTATATTTAGAGATTTAGAGATACAAAATACTTTGCAATATTTTTTTTTTTTAAACAGTGCTTTAAACAAAAGAACAGCCTTCACGTAGATATGCGAAATGCAACTATCGCTAATTTTAACATCATTTACTGCTTTAACCTGTCCAATGTTAAATTAACGGTGCATTATTCAAAATTAACAGTTTCACCAGTCAAATTTCGTGGTTATAAAGTTAACGTTACATTAATTATTTCGCTAATTTGTTATTTGGAGTGAGACTTGCTGAGATGCTATTTGTTACGTTCATTGCAGTTTTAATTTACGTTAATAATTGTATATAAAGTTTTTAATTAGGTTGTATTAACTCGTTATTTACTCGTTAATCGTTAATGTCCGAAAACCTTTTGTAAACGACAAAAGGTTTTCGGACATTAACGATCTATTACCTGCCTTGTTTGTTCATAAGTCGGGGGCCTTTTGGGAATTTATATTTTTTGAATTCTCCCCCGATATGTGATTACACCAAGCCCACGCCCTTCAGACCGGAACAAAGCAATTCGGCGGAAATAAGCGTGGCGGCAGTCATTTCTTGCACGAGCTCTGTCGCAAAATTCTTTACTTCTACTACTATAAAAGTATATAAATAATTCGGAACCGCCGCGCCGGTATTTGAAGCCGCATCTCTCCGGCAATCGCAGCCTGAGAGCTTTGCCAATTAACTCACGACTTAATTACCTTTTTATCGACTGTTAGTTTATATCATTTTTAAATTATAGATATACTAGCTATTGCCCGCGACTTTCTCTGCGTTTAATTTTGTTTTTTGATGTGGCATTCAATTTAGTTGTAGTTCTAAAAAAAATTAATGTATTCAGTATCGCTAAGCCTAAAATGTGGGGTTTGCAGCTGTCCGCTGAAGAGTTCTGTCCTCTATCTCCAACCACATTCATCAGATCTACATAAAATTTGGGCAAAATTAAACAAATATTGTAACCTCCATAGTACAAAAATAATTATTTAAATCGGTTATAATTTGTCTGAGTTATGGTGTAAAATCGTCAACACTTTCATCCCCTCTCCCAAAGGAACCAAGCTTATTGTCGGGATAAAGCGTATCCTATATTACTTCTAACACTCCCAAGAATATGTGTACAAAGTTTCATAAGGATCGGTTAAGTCGTTTTTGCGTGAAAGCGTAACAAACAAACTTACATTGACATTTATAATATAACTAGCTGTTGCCCGCGACTTCGTCCGCATTTTGTTTTTGGGTTTCATAAGACATGTGCCTCATAAATGTGGCAGCACTTTATGTATTTAGGATATCTAAGCCTGGTGTAAAATCGTCAAACACTTTCGTCCCCTCTCCCAAGACAACTGAGCCTCATTACGTGATAAAAAGCATCCTATATTACTTCTAATACGTTCAGGAATATGTGTACAAAGTTAGGTGATGATCGGTATGGTAGTTTTTGCGTGAAAGCGTCACAAACAAACTTACATTCACATTTATAATAATAGTAATTAGCAATAGTAGGGATAGGGATAGGGATAGGGAATTGCTATTTATTCCAAGTGTAGGTAAAACTGCTGAACTGCTGGGTCTTTCCCAACGGGAGGTTTTGCCCTGAATCACCACGCTGGGCAGACGGGTGGGTGATCGCAGTAGATAGAGGACGTTGCTGCCCGTCTGCTGCTTTATCATATTCCCTTAGTCGCCTCGTACCACACCCGGGAGAAGAGCAGGGTTGAAAGAAAGAAAGAAAACTTTATTTGGATATACACAGACTAGAATCAAAATCGACTTAGTAGTCTACACAACAATTATAGGAACGGTGTGATCCCAAAATGGTCTTCACTCAGCATGTTTGCAGTGCCTGTTAAAGAAACAGCGCTGATCTTCCGTGAAGTCAGACGTGACGTTTGGACGGTAGGCACTGACAGAGCGACGCCTAAAAACTATGGATATGCTTTAAAATAATATAATTTAAAAGTATTATATAATTTAAAAAGAAAAATGTGTAATAATAAATAAAAATAATATAAAAGATTTGTAAATATTTTGTTACGATTAAACCGATAAAAATAAAATAAGAAAGAATAAGGTTGGTGACAACTGTATCATGATCTGCCGTAACAACACGGCAAAAATATCATCATCATGTCAACCAATCGACGTCCACTGCTGGACATAGGTCTTTTGAAGGGAGTTCCACAATACACGGTCAAGGGCCGCTTGCCTCCAGCGGCTCCCAGCGGCTCGCCTGATGTCATCTGTCCACCTCGTTGGGGGCCGACCTACGCTGCGTTTACCGGTGCGGGGTCGCCATTCCAGCACCTTAAGACCCCAACGTCCATCGGTTCTCCGAGCTATGTGCCCTGCCTATTGCCACTTAAGCTTCGCGACTCGCTGAGCTCATTTCTGATTTGATCACGTAGAGATACTCCTAGCATAGCTCTCTCCATCGCCCGCTGAGTGACTCTGAGCCTTCTATTCTGCTACTACTACTACAAAATCATAAAAAAGTTGAAATAACGATACGTTAATGCCAGCAAAACGTCAGTGCTACATATAGTGCTATAGATATATAGCTAGTGACATAGTAGTATAGACAGTAGACACTTATTCATATTACAGTGACTCTTAGTCATATATAAGTTATGTAAGAAGGTTGATATGACCTTAGAATTTTCTTTAACGTCTTCTTGAATACAAATTAGACTTTTGTGCCATAAGTAAATAAGTGAATCATCGTCTCTCCGGAATGACGATATAGACGGTCAATTAGTTCCGCCAGAGGGAGCCAAATGTTTCTTTCAAATGAACTGTAAATTTTCTTCTTCTATTAATTTATAGCTTTTTGTAGTGCCAAAACAGCACAATGTACTTTGCCAGTGTCAAGTAGCTAGGAAAAGGCACGAACTAGAGTGGTAAAGAAAAAAAAAGAAAAGTCTATTTCATAACTTCGTCCTCCAATAGTAGTTGTTAGTGCAATGAACTAAGTACGCATGAATTTAACAATCATTTAATAATGAAATAAAATTAAAAATAGAAATCGAAAAAAATAATTTTTGTAATCCGTGTCTTCTTTTAGTGATAAGGCCGCCTTTGCACCCTAGCACTAAGTACTATTACTGTTTTCCTTGTATTTTCCTTTTTTTGTTGTGTTGCAATAAAGTTTTTCTTTTCTATTCTATTCTATTCCGAAAAGTAATTTTAATAAATTTACGTACGTATGTTTAACAAACCGACTACACACAGATTGTTAATTTTTTTGTTTAAATTAAGAATTAGGTAAAAAAAAAGTATACCTAAATTTAATCAAACAAGCAACACACTAATAAGTTTTTAGTTTGATATATAGTCATTAACCCATAACCCCATACTGGTGACAACTGAAGAGAAACACGCAGCGTCCTCTGCCTAAAATTGTCAGTAATTCCACATTAGCAGTGGCTTAAAACTCTGGTTACCGTTTTCACTAAATCTAGGAATCGCCTTAATGGGATTCCTAGTGATTTTGGTGATTCCACTTTCACGACATTAGGTGCTGTATAAAGTTGCGACACCGATTCAGGGGACCTTAAAGCTTAAACTGACATTGGAAAGATGAAAAAAAATTTTTTTTTTTAAATCTATACGAAAAAAAAAAAAAAAATGATTATACAAATACAAAATACCACACCTTATAGCAAGAACCATAGACAAGTTAAGTAAGACATAGTTACAGCTAACAAACTTCCAATTTTGCCTTTAAAAATATTTCTTCAAACCTCTATTATAATCGTAATATCATTTTACTAACGCTACAAACTATGTAAGAGCGATATCACTCTTCAGTAGCTCGTACTAATATTATTATTTAGTGGAAAAATATTGATTTTTAAGGAAATGCCAGCTGGTACTGTATTACGCACACAGTTCAAAGTGCTACGCATTTAGACAAGCGTGTGAGTGCCGTGTGTGGGCTAAAGCAAGTGACTGATACTTTTGACATAACTCGCACGGTCCCTGTGGCGCAGAGGATAGCGCGTTGGACTTCTAATCCAAAGGTCGTGGGTTCGATCCCCACCAGGGATGTACCAAAATCACTTTTTATTTTTATAAATATCTTTTTAAGGGCATTGTTATAAAAAAGTACATATTTTATGACAGGCCTTAGAGTTTTTTTATTGTTAAGTTCTTTTTTTATTTTTATATTAAATATATCGATCAATCGATTTGCTTTGAGAACAGATCAGACTATTTTTATTGTCTCTAAAGGTACCTTGTTTGGAAGATACAATTATAATAAAATTATATTTCAAATATTTAAACGACAGAATAAATATAACGATAAAACGATAATCGATATCATAACTCAAATTTCGAATCAAGTTTCAAATTTAATTTTTGTATTTTATCTATGAAAAAAGCGCTTGCTCCTTGCCAGCAAATTCTTGACATAGATTCAAATTACGAACATCAGGTTTTTCAACATGGCCGCCTTGTTAATCAGTCTGTCGGTCAATCGGTCAATAAACTGGTAGATATACACATACCCATTGGCACTTTATAAAAATGTTCGTGGCTGCTGCTTCTTGTTATAAGGACCTACTTTATTGCTAAATGCTCATCCGAGAAATAGGTACCTAGTAAAGTATTTCATGTATTTTAGATAGGCTTAGACCTCACTCAAAAGGAACCTAGAAATTATTGCCTGGAATATTATTTCATCTGTGTGTACCTCTGTGTAAAAACAATTTAGTGTAGAAGGGAAACCTGCAGGAAATCGATTATGATACGATGAACATAACATTTTAGTTTACTTTTGATTTTTTCGCAACAATTTTCCTAAACTGACAATACAGTCAATTTAAAAAAATTCTTGGTGTCCTAAAATATTTATTTTCTTTTAATGCTACTGGCACTTAAGCGGACTAAATTTTCATTTTTGCTCTAGTACATAAAAGCAATTGTATAATCAAAAACATACCTTCCGGCTCTAGGTTTAAGTCCTTTCGAGCCTTAGCAATTTAAAAAGTAATAAATAAAATTTATTACTTAATTATTAAGTAATTAATTAATTACTTAATTATTAATTAATTACTTAATAATTAAGTAATAAATTTTATTTATTAATACTTTTGAATTTTATTTATTACCTAATAATAAAATTAATTATTGAATTAAATTAAAACTTTTTAATTTTATTTATATATTATATAGGACGACCTTCACAAGTTTTAATTTCATTTCCTACAAAATATTATATTGTTGTATCTAACTTAAACGGTAATCAAATGGTATATTAATTTTTTTTTATTAAAACATATGAAAATTATCTCAGAATTATATTACATGGAAGGTACATGATAGGACTGTGAGATCAAATATTATGGCATGTTTCCATAGTCAGCAAGGTCGCAGCGCGTTTAAATTGAAGCACGTATAGAATAGAATTTTACGTATAATGATTCCGTAGCTTAAAAATATTAGGACTTAAACGGTGTCCAGTGTACTTACTAAACATCGTGGTCTCGAGATTATATTAGCGGGTCTACGGTTCTATTTAAATTGGCGATGGTATGAATTGGTCTGGTCACTCGTACAACCGTACAGCTAAGAGATTTAACGTTCTGGTATAACTTAAAATGAACAGCAGCGTCCTCTGTATCTGTACTACTACCGTATCGTGGTGATTTTGGGCAAACCCTCCATTTGGGAAAGGTATCCAGCAGTGGACAGTTATAGGCTCTTGATAATTGAAACCATAGATCTAAGTAATGGCTAATCCTAGATTATATAATAGGCCGTGAACTTACTGTAAAAAACAATAAATATACTACGACAACACACACATCGCCATCCGGCCCAAAAGTAAGCATAGCTTGTGTTATGGGCACCAAGATATGGGCCGTTGGTCATTTTTTGAATCAACAAATTAATCAGGACAACGAAAAACATTAATGTTCATCACCCAAACATTTATTGTATTATTTTTAAGTAATATTTATTTTGGTTACTTATTTTTGATTGTCTTTGTTATAAATCTTGTTTGATGTATATTACATATATTTATTTATGTTATGAAATATTTATTTTCTGTATTTTTTTATCTTCGCCATTGGTTGCCTGGAAGTAATCGCAATGAAGCGATAAGGCCGCCAAACTGTATACGTTGTTTTGTTATATATTTTTTTCTTATATTTTGTGGTGTGCAATAAAAGTATATTCATTCATTCATTATTTTTTTATTAGCCTTGGACTTAGAAAGCAGGGTCACTGCCCACTGCGCCAATCGACCGATATGCGCTGTCACGAACCTCCCTATATAGCCTCTATGCGGAACCCTAAGAAATTCTTATTGTCGACGTCCTTACACAAGCACGGTCTATTTATACCTACGTTCACAAATCGCGATGTCCCCGCTCGCTGTCCACGACCAACCGGTTTTGATTGAGTTTCGACGATGAAAGGAAAACACAATGGCAACACAATCGTCGAATCGTGTGAACTTTCCAATGGACCTTGCACATTCGTGTAGGCTAAGAGCTAGTGCACGATATTGTGAAGTACGTAATGAATGAATTATATAGTCACTATGAGATTTTGTTAGGTCAGCTAATTACGTAATAACAACGGACAGAAGTTCCCTAAAGTTAAAGTGAAGTAGATAAAGTGACCGACTAGGTATAACCTGACTCTGAACTGAAGAACTGAGTTGCGAGACTCTATTTAAGTTATACCTCTTTTGGCGCGTTTGGGAAAAATTATGATAATAATTTTTTACACAAAAAACCACGATATGTCATATTTAAATAAACTTTATTTAACATATAAGAATGCGTTTTAATAAAAACTTTCAATGTACCTATTAAATACCATTTCTTTATTTTTGTTTTAAATTATGTATTAAAATCTGCTTATATATATTATGTTATATATATTTATATATTACGTATATTTATTTAAATTATCTATGTATTTGTATCTATATATTTTGGTATTTATGTATATCTATAAACACACTTGGCATTATCCCGTTCTCTTTCTCTAAGTCATGTCTACAAAGGTTGCCTGTAAGGGATTGCTTGCAGCAATAAGGCCGCCTTTGCATTTCTACATTGTGTACTGTATACTCGATTGTATACTCGATTACGTTAGCGATGAGACGTTCCGATACGATGTCGCGTAGAATCCGATTAGCGGTATATAATTAATCCTCCTAACAGTTTAGGCTGCTACCGTCTTAGACTGCATCGTCACTTACCAGCCGGTGAGATTGCTGGTAAGAATTACTTGTAGTGGAATAATAAAATAAAAAAAAAACCT
The DNA here is from genome assembly GCF_905163445.1 of Pararge aegeria. NCBI lineage: Eukaryota > Metazoa > Arthropoda > Insecta > Lepidoptera > Nymphalidae > Pararge > Pararge aegeria. Next base: position 2,945,474 of record NC_053183.1, read on the forward strand.
ACCGTCCTAATATAACAATACTTTGAACATTCTCCTTGAGCGTTACGCAAACGTACGTGCGCTCACTACGTATCGGCTATTTTCTTAGGTCCTTTATTGAATTGACCTCGGAGACTCTCGAATGGAAATGTTCCATTTCAAGTGCGGTTGGGGTCACTATATTTGATTTAAGTATATTTCTAGGAAGGCCGAATGGCGCAGTGGGCAGTGACTCTAATCTCTGAGTCCAAGGCCGTGGGTTCGACTCCCACAACTGTCAAACATTTGTGTGATGAACATGACTGTTTGTCAGTGTCTGTACATTATAGGTATTCATGTATATTATTTATAAAATGTTAGTACAGTATAGTTTGAGGTTAGATGGCGATGTATTGTCTTAGTATATTGATTAATTAATTAATTTATTTATATACATAAACCTTTCCCCGGAGCGTTAATTATCTCCTATCTGTGCTAGCTAGTTAAGTACATATAGTTTCCATAATACCTGTACCAGCTAGTAAAGGTATTATGGAAACTATATAAAAACTACCTGTTTTTTACAAGTCCCGCGGAATTCAATAGTTTTCCCAGGATAAAAAGTAGCTTATGTGCAAAGGATATAATCTATCTCTGTGCCGATTTTCATCCAGATCGGTCTAGTCGTTCTGGCATTGTTAAGTGTTAAGGCGAACGCGCATTACAACTTAAAACTCCTGATAACTTTGAAATTAAATGTCCGATTCGAATGAATTAAAAAGTATTTTATTGCTACATTACCCCTTTTGGGTTGAAATGAATACTACAGTAAGAATGTAAGCAATTTTGTTTCTACCAGCGATCTAATTAAATTGTGGAACACAAAATCTGCTATTGTTAATGAACAATGATCAACTATCACATTGCCTTGTAGATTTTGAATTTGAATTTGAATTTGAATTTTGAATTAACCCATTACAGCAAACTACAGGGCACGGGTCTTCTCACGTAATGAGAAGGGGTTAATTAATGCCGTCACGCTGGTCCAGTGCGGGTTGGTGGACTCCACATACCTTTGAGAACATTATCGAGAACTCCTAGGCATGCAGGTATCCTCACGATGTTTTCCTTCACCGTTGAAGCGTATTTTAATTACTTATCAAAGGAACGCACATACCTATCTTAGGAAAGTTAGAGGTGCGTGCTGGGATTCGAACTCAGCGCCTCGAAAGTGAAGTCGAGCTCCTACCCACTGGGCTATCACCGCTTATCATATTTTTCTCTGCGTACGCCAAATAATGAATTTTATAGGCAACATTTTGCTACTTCTAGTTTCATCATTTAAATTTTCTTAAGGATTCCTATTATTTTAGAAAAAAAATATAAATAAAATAGTTTTTAGTAGTTTCTAAAAAAACAAAAAATAAACAAACGAAGAACCAAAGAAATTTCTCCTGTTTCCAATAAAATTCAAAATTCAAATATTCTTTATTCATGTATGCCTATCACAGGTACTCATAAAGCGTTCAGACATATAATATGTTTACATTAATGCGAGGTAATGGTGATAACTTCGCTCGACAACTTAAACCTATATTTTATATTAGTATAGATAAATAAAGTACCTATCTCATTTTTTTTACTTTTATTACATTTAAAAAACATTACAAAATAAAGATGCTGATTTCATCTGAATCCTCCGAATAGCGACGCTCTAATAAACAATGCGATTGCCGAGTATTTGGAGTAGCCGACGCACATCTTTCGGCACGACGCTCTTGGCTATTTCTTGTTCTTCTTCTTGCGGTGCCTCTCCGACTAGCGAAGGTTGGCAGTCAGCTTCGTAAATTCTTGTCTATTTTTCGCGAGGTGAAATAATTCTGCTGCACTCGCGATTCCATTCATTCTTAGCTATTCAAATAAATTTATTCCGCTGGCCTGTGCAGGTACCTACTCTCCAAATAACTGTTTTAGAAGTCTGCTGAAAGTAACGAATGCAAATACAACAATATGAACAATTTCCATACAATAATGCTCATAGTACAAGTGCGTTCATTCCACACAATGCTACATAAATAAATAGCACCTAATATGAATTCTAGAGCGCTCGTTCAAGGTCAACGAAGCCGGTTCCGTTATGCGCGCGCGCATCCTATCCGACATACCAGGGCCAGGGCAAGGGGCAAAAAATTGTCTTCGACATGTCCTATTCCACTATAAAGCCTCTCTCATGGATGGTTAAGATTAGTGTTATTTGTTCAAACTTCAACTATAATATTATTCACTTCTGGGATGGATTTTCGAAAAATGTTTTCTTAGTGTTTAAATACATTGGTTCTTCTACGCTCTATCTTGTTGGTTTGGTTTTCAGCACTACTCTACTCCCTGCGTGCCTTCGAGAGTCCCCGTGACTCCCGTGCTTGATGCAACAGGATTATTGAAATCTTTTTTTAACACATAAGCTTTTAATGTAACTATTTTTTCTTAAACTACACTATGGGCTGTTCGTTAATGTATGTATGCAGCTCTAGATATAAAGGGTTCATATACAGGGTGGAATGTCACCTGAAGGTAAAGTAGTCTTAGTAAAATTTTACTCACAGAAAACATTCCTTTACTTTTGAATAGAAATTAAAATGCAATCAACAATTATTAAAAATTCGTTTGCCACACCCGGGAAATGAGCCGACTAAGATCTGTAAAAAATACAACCTGTATTTTTATTGCATCGATCGTTAGGATCAATTATTAGGAAGAAATCCCTTTAAGAAACTTGATAAATGAAATGAAAGGAAAACCATGATATCTGCATTCTTTTTTTTTACGAAAAGATGTCACGAAGTTTCCTAAACGCTGCCCATCCGAGTTGGATTCGGTTGTTCACCTCTTTCTCGAAATTGGACCTGCGCCTGTCCTCTGGTTTGTGTGTCCTACGTAAAAACAAGAATAAGTCTGTATCAATGGAATTTTGTTGAAATACTAATCAGTCATTTAGTATCACTTTTTCTACTGAACTGCGATAAGTCAGTAATGACTATGAGTCAAATTCGCATTATCACATTTCGTCGTCGATATGAAGAAGACAAATCCGATAAGAACTGCTTTGTAAACCAGTTAGTGTTTAATTGTTAGATAAAGTAGTGCTTTGCAAACAATTTATATATAATGAATCCAGTGCTGTAAATTTACATATATTATATTACATATATTATTTACATATATATTTATATATTACATTTACAATAAATTGATTTAGAAAACTGTATTGTGAGGTTTTTGTGTTTGTGATAGTGAATGGAAATTAAAATAGGTATAATCCTTACGACGTTTAACCACAATTGTTAATTGTTATGTTAATTACAAACATCTTCAAACCTTGCCAAATGGCGACTAACTTTAGCCATTTTAAATAGAAATTGTTAAAGTTAGTCGTTAGTCGTCATTTTGTACGCGTTTGTCTCTGTTTATAAAGCAGCCCGTAGAAACAGTTTATTTGGGAGATGTGTGGCATTCAATATAGGTTCAGTTCTACAGATATTTTTTATTCTTGAATAAAAATGGGGTGTAGTATTTATATAGAACTTTTTCAATTAAGAGTAACTCTAAAAATAATTGTTTTGTATAGGTCTATTAGTTAATTTTTTTAAACTTACGATAACTTCTAAATTAAATGTCCAATTGCAATTAATGAAAAAGTATTTCACTGCTATAATATTATGTATAAATAGCCTTGATGATAAAAACAGCACCTGCCAAGTAATGAATTTTATAGGCAAAGATACTTCGGGCTACATTATTGCAATTTTCTTAAGAATCTCGCATCTTTTTTTGAAAATAAATTATTATTAATTATTATAAAGCCTATGTTACTTCGTGATGGCTAAGCTTTCTTTTGTCGAAGAAATGATTGAAGTCGGTCCAGGACATTCGGAGACGATTCGTTACAAACAAATAACAAACAAAAAAACTTTGCTCTTCCATACTCTTGCTCTACATACAGTGAAATATATCATGATAAAATATTTTCCCCGCTAAGTCTATAAATAACTTTTTCACATCGATATAAATCAATGAAGTGTAACATTGGCGATACAAGTTCTCCCTGGTTTACACCTCCTTAATTACAAATTCTCCTCTTCTTCTTTTATTAGTTCATACATTTTTCGTTGGTAATGCTTTATGTTGAAGGCATCAGGCTGATGTATTCCTTCACCGTTAAAGCAAGTTATAGCAGCTTAAATTAAAAACGCATATCACTCCGAAAAGGAGGAGCCTTAACTACTAGGCTCTTAATCTCTATAGCTTTATAGTATTTAACATTGATTGATATTAAAGCAGGATGAAACTCATTACATAAAAAGTGTATCATAAAAATAATACTCAAGAAAGTTTATGAAACAATTCACGCCACAGATAGGTATAATAAGATCCGCTTCACCTTGACGCAAATATCGAATTTCGTCGGCAGTCACTATAAAGCGTGAAGATTTAGAAAGCTCGATGCCTTTTCGTGGAGAAACTGTGCAGAATCGCTTCACGTCTCACGTTCAATTATGTTAGCTGCAAAATTATGACATTTCCTTTAGTCTTAGGGACCGAGAAAAAGGTAGTGCAGAGCGCTGTGGCTTCGGGAAGTCCGATAGGGTGTCCACGTATCCCACGAGAGGCTTACGACTTGAATCATGCAATCCTAACTGTCAAACGTCACTTTTGTATTCTTCTATTCTATGATTTCCGCCTGTCGCAAGCCTGTTGTGAGATACGTGATCACCCTTCAGGTGCACTGATCTGGTCTGGTGGGAGGCTTCGGGCATTTCTTGTTAGACTACCAACCAACGCAGTGCATTTGAACATTTAGAGCTATAGGAAATTCGTTGTTGGAAAACTTGAAGCAACGTTTGCTTGGTAATCTAACCAAAATCGAAGTCAAGCCTTAATTTAAATATAAATATAGGAGGATATTTTTTATTTCAGTGAGATGATGGTGTTATCTGCATTAATCTTCATCTCATCAATAAACCAGTCCACTGCTGGACTTCCCTTTGCTGGACTTCCCTTTCACGACAGGCTTGCTACAGGCGTAAATCTTGCGATCTTTGCTGTCGAACGTCACATTTGAATTTTTACGTTTGACAGCAAAGATTGCGGGATTTACGCCTGTCGCAAGCCTGTTCTGAGATACGTAATTACCTGCCTGTCCGTTAAACTCCCTTAGTCGCACCTACTACTCGCGGGAAGAGGAGAGGTGGTGAGAACTGTATTCTGATCTGCCGTCACCATACGGCACTATCATTATTTTAAAACTTAAGCTACTTAAGCTTACTTAAGGACCAAACACATCTTGGTCTACAAATTACCTATACGACGAATCTATACAAGTCTCAAATGTTATTTATTTGTTATAATAATCCTCAGCAACCAATCACCGGCTGACGGCCGATTAGTGCAGTGGGCAGCGACCCTTCTTTCTGAGTCCAAGGCTGTTGGTTCGACTCCCACAACTGAAAAGTGAATGTTCATAACGTTTTTCAGTGTCTGGATGTTCCTCTGTATATTATAAGTGTTTATGTATATTATTCATTATAATTCATCAGTCATTTATGTACCGATAACAACTATGCTTACTTTGGGGCTAGGAATCGATGTGTGTATTGTCATAGTATATTTGTTTATTTACTTATTAAAATTAACGGATCTCCTCTCAAAATTAGATGGGTTTAGTAGCTTAGTTTGCTCAAGACACAATGTTTTGTAATGTGCCGTTCCCTAAAGCAAGTTTTATTCAATAAAAACGCACATAACCCCGAAAAGTTAAAAATGTGTGGGAAGGTCCCCCGAAAGGAAGCCGAAGCGTTACCCACTAGGCTATCACCACTTTAGTTTATTTGTGATAATACTAATGCGGAAATGCGGTTTGGTCATCAACAAAATCGCGTACCGTGTTCGAGCGGACAGTGCAGTCGATTTTGTTTTTTTTTCTCGTATGTGATCCCACACGGCCAGCATACCGTACGTCACGGTCGCTAAATATCAACAAAGAGGTTTTGTTTCAAATAATCTGGTTTAACTCAGTGTAGGGTTGGCAATTTCAATTAAATATTTTAGAAATGAATTTAGCGGTCCACCCGTATAGCTCCCAACTTTCTTCGGCTATCCTACAGCGTCGGCGATATCACACCGTGTTGTCGCCGTTGTGATTGTTTTCATCAGAAATGGCGGACTTGTATAATATTTATTTTTCCATGTAATTCCCATCCCCTTTAAGGGTAACAATGTTAAAGTTATAATACTTATAGCCTTCCTCAAACATTGGGCTATTTGATAGCAAAAAAGATTTTTTAATCCGAGTAGTAAAGAACAAAAAAAACATGCTATTCGCTTAAGCGTAGGATTGAAGTTTGTTTCAAACAATGTTCACTCAACATTGTGCACCTAAACGACTTCAAGAGCTAGATTTTAGCAGGGCTTTTTAAATTCAATTTTATAGCCGTAAATTGACTATGTACCTATCGGCATCAACCTGAATACGTGTAAGTCATACGTTATATCGTATCTCTTATTGATTTTGTTGTTGAGAAGGCAAACAGGAAGATGCAATTTATATAGCCCATTTAGAAGCCACTTAACGCGTGGACTGCAGGTACCCTTGCAACTCCTGCCAGTTGTGAGCTAGATCCGGCGATCTGGTCACGACTTCGTGACGCCATTTTTCTTTTCAAGCCATTATCAACACCAATTAGTTGTCCGGTGCTACGCTTTGGTGTTACGCAAGTGCATTTATTGAGCGGCGATTCTCTTTGGTGATGGTACAAAGCCTCTAGTCAATATAATAAGTTATATAAAAAATGAACTGCCGGGAGTTTATCAAAATCTCGAAAATCGATTGACCTATTTGAGTTTTTTTTTTTGGTTTGTTTGCCTCATTTCAGTTTTTGTGCAGTTGTCAAAAGGAACAACTAAAAAAATTTGTTGAAAACGAATGTTTTGCATGTGAATTGCCACTTCGGATTATTAACAATAGAAGGCATTCTTACGTTCGGGTGGTAAGAAGTTTTTTTGGTGGAAGATAATCTACTTAGTAGTGATAGGTCATGTAGTAGTTCTATAAATTACTGTAAATTGTTTTTTTTTTCGTGTTAAGGTTTTTCCGGTACATGAGTTTTTCAAACGTGTAGAAAAACATTGAGTGGCTTCTTGGCTGAGAGCTTTCCATAGTGTTTCCAAAGCAGTTGGCCAACATGGTGAACTACGGCCTATACCCTTCTCATTCGTAGAGGAGAACCTTGTCATAAGTTATAAGTTTGACGTTGCTCTGAGTGCGTGTGTGTGTGTGTGTGTATGTATGTATGCGTGGGTGTGTATGCGCACGTGAGATTGTGCGTGCGTGCGTTTGTGTGTGTGTGTTGGTCTGTCTGGTATATTTCCCGGTTCTTGCAACTAGGGCTATATGGATATCAAATGAAATTTATGACTAGAAATGTACAGTGAAAATAATGTACAGTATTTTGAAAGTGTTTTGAAATTTTGGTTTAGAATCAAATTAAAAAAAAAAAGTCAGTAACAGTCTGGAGTAAGAAATGAGAAGTGTAAAAATCGTTCACTAAGAGCAGAATATTTTCCCATAGCTATCATACATTTACAAAGCATTAGTGGGCGAGTTATTATTCTAACGCCAAAAGTTCCATTCAAATTTCGATTAGCTTTCTTTAAAGTTACATAAGTTGCACATAAAATGTAATTGCTTCAATCAAAATAATTAGGCAACTATTTTCAAAGTTCTGGTCTACTGATCCCGAGATGTGTTTCTCACGGGGAGAACTGTACCATGTCGGAGTAAATCGATGGTTTTGCATGGTAATAGTGGTGAGTGACCACTTGTGGTCATGTACATGTATTTTGGATGTGCAACACTTCAAGGATGACTTATGCTAGACTGTGTTGGGAACGAGCCGTGCTCTACATGAGACACGGATTCTAGACATGGCGTATCCTTAACAATTTTATAAATGTGAAAGTGTGTTTGTTTGGCTGTCTGTCCTTTTTTCACACCCTTACTAAGCAATCAATTATCTTGATTTTGGCATAGAATTAGTTGAAAGAATGGAGAGTAAAACAGGCTGCTTTTTATTCGAAAGCATACGATTCCCACGGGATTTGTATAAAATAGGAATAAACGCGGAAAAAGAAAAAGAAATATTTCTTATTTTATGAAGCTGAGTTATTTTTTTCGGATTAGTGATTATAACAGCGTAACGCGGACTTGTTGGCGTGCCACGGAATGAGGCTCTGATAGTAAGATTTTGAGCCCTAGGGCTTGAAGAAGCGGTCTAAAGGCACCTCATGTGAGGCCGAATCTCAGCTCAGGCGACGATTGGAGCGAAGGGTTTTGGACTTTGTTTAGTTCACACGCTTCCGAGTCCGTGGTGCGAGCCCACGTCGGGGACATCTTCTTCGCCAGCGAAGACACTGTGCAGAGGTTGATTGAGTGTCCTGCTGTTCATGCGAAACCGTACGTCCGAGCCTCGTTCGAAGCACGTACGCCAGTGCTTCGAACGAGGCTCGGACGTACCCGGCGCCTACAATAAAACTTTGCGCTTCATCTAAAATGTCTGTAAAGTTTTGGATCAGTGTCTCATCCGTTACATCTCGTAAGATGCATGGCTTGTTCCCACCACGGTCGATAGTATAAAACATTCTTAGTTAAAGTTAACACAAAGTAGTAAACAAACAGAGTATCTATGAAAAATATTAAATATTTCACAAACTGTCCAGTTACAAAAAAGTCGTAGAACAAAAGTTGTTAGTTTCAATGTAAAGTACTACAGGGAGAGATCTTCCTGGTATTTTTTTATTTTACCCTGTACATTGGTCAATACCGTCTAATACAACGACATGACAAGAAAGGTGTATGTGTTAACACTTCTACCATCAAAAACAGTTCGGGAACGTTTCTTTGAACGTAATCTCCCCACCATGACGTCTCATCTCGTGACTGAAGTATTTTTCCTATCGCTTAATTAATCAAAAGTGAGATAATGGTATCTTATCGGTTGTATGACGGAGGCTTATTGTTAATTTCAGTTCCCTTTGTGGCAGACGTGAGGCGCGCGTCACGGGATGGCTTCGTGGTGGTTGTGTGCGACCGCCCTTATATTGGCCGCGGGGTCGGTAGCTGCGCAGGGACCAGAGAAACGTGAGTACTCACTTTTTTGATTGTTATAATGAGATGACAAAGATGTAGAATTGTTACATAAGTGCATCTGTCATTATTATCAACTCATTACGTCTGCAGAGCCCGGGTCTCCTTCTTAGAATGAGAAGGGTTAAGGCCGTAGTCCACCACGCTAGCCCAGTGGATTGGTACACTTCACACACCTTTGAGAACATTATGGAGAACTCTCAGGCATGCAGGTTTCCTCACGATGTTTTCCTTCGCAATTAAAGAAAGTAATATTTAACTTCTTAACTTCAAAACTCACATAACTCCGAAAAGTATGAGGAGGGCGATCGAACTCCGTCCTCCGAAGCCTCGCCCACTAAGCTATCACCGCTTACAGCAACACTATTATTATAAAGCTAAGTTTGTTGTGTTGAACGCACTAACCTCAAGAAAAACTGTGGATATACCATTTATCGGTAGGCTAAATGTTAAATAACATCACGCTACGACTAATAGGAGCGGAGTATCACCGGAAAATATTGCGAAAACGGGAAAAAGCAATCCTTTTGAGAGTTTCCGATGCTTAAACGGTTAAAGTGAAGCAAACATAATTAAAAGTAGAATTCCAATAATAATGTATGTCGGTAGGGTGGTAACTAGCCACGGCCAAAGCCTTCCACCAGACCAGACCACAGAAGATACTTAAATTAATTCAATTCCCAAATCCTCTGCCGGGGATGGAAACCGGGACCTCCCAAGTGGGAGTAAGTAATAAATAAATAAATAAATAAATATACTACGACAATACACACATCGCCACCTAGCCCCAAAGTAAGCGTAGCTTGTGTTATGGGTACTAAGATGACTGATGAATATTTTTATGAATTATATATACATAAATACTTAGAAAATACATATAAACACCCAGACACTGTAAAACACTTAATGCTCATCACACAAACATTTTCCAGTTGTGGGAATCGAACCCACGGCCTTGGACTCAGAAAGCAGGGTCGTTGCCCACTGCGCCAGTAAGTACAACGACAGCGCTCACCGCTGCGCCAGTCGTGGATAATTCACAGATTAATCAGACAGTAGCAAAGACAATGAATGGTAAATACTCGATAAGCGAGATAACGTGATAGAATTGTAAATTGTAGTAATTTCATCTAAGATCCCTATCTCATTATAGTGTTTATTTTCAATGTCTGTATAGTCACGTCTAGGCCTAGGATATCTATGGAATCTTATTTACCTACCTACGTTTTGTAGGGTGACTATGCTATGCCCAATTTTTAGGAACGAATTGAATTTTTAGACATCGACTAGCTTTATTTATTTATTTTATTTATTTATTATTTATGTACCATAAATTGTGATTGTGAACATAAAATACATAAAGTTTACAAAGGAAAGCTTATCTCTATAAGAGATCTCTTCCAGCTACCCCAGGATGTGAGTAAGATGATTTAATTGTGGTATAGGTCAAATAAAGGCACAATATATTTCATAATAACTATTAAGTATATTAAATAAATCTAAATAATAACAAAATTCTACATACTGATACAAAAACAATTTAAGATACTATATATACAAAATACATAAAAATAATATAATGAATATTTATATTATATAAATATAAATATTGCTTTTGCAATAGTTCAGCTTTTTGTGACAGAGCTCGTCCGGGGAAGTACCAGCGCCATGCTTCTTTCATGTTGCAATTTTGCGGTCTTGCGGTTGCCAGTGTAATTACAGGTACATGAGGCTTTCCACCTAGGCCTCAAATTGATGGACACAGGGCGGCCTGTTGCAGGACGTGCTCCTTGGATGCCCTGTGAAGTGTCGCTGTTTATAAGCGATGGTTTTCCACTTACCATCAGGTGGGCCGTTTACTTGGGCCGACAAATAATAATATTAAAAAAAACACCAAACAAAAGTACAGTTAAATTAAAATACTTTATACAACACAGCGTATACAATTGGGCGGCTGTGAAATGAGGTTGAAAAGGCTATATTATTCTGACTAAATAAATAAATATACTACGACAATACACACATCGCCATCTAGCCCCAAAGTAAGCATAGCTTGTGTTATGGGTACTAAGATGACTGATGAATAATTTGATTTAAATTATATGAATAATATACATAAATACTTATTATAAACACCCAGACACTGAAAAACACACATGTTCATCACACAAACATTGTCCAGTTGTGGGAATCGAACCCACGGCCTTGGCTCAGAAAGCAGGGTCGCTGCCCACTGCGCCAATTGGCCGTCAGAAATATGGTAAGAATACCATAGCCTTTTCAACATAGCTTTACAAGATTCAGAAAATATTTTGATATAAATAAATTGACACCTTTCACCTTAATTTTTTTTTTTCTTAATTATTTATTAAATTTGAATTAAAATAATAAATATATTATAATACCCCGACATTACTGTGTATCTTGGATGATTTTTATTTTGTAAATTGGTAATCTAATAAGAAGACAAAGCCTTTAGAAGAAGATAAGTGATAGTGTAGAGTTTAGTGCGTTAAAGAACACGTGCACAAATTGACACTAATTACGGACGCGCGCTTCGCTTTTGTCGGCAGTCCAACTTAACATAACCTATTTTTTTACTTAATATTATTCTAAAGTGTCATCATCACACAACAAGTCTCTAGAAGCACTACATGCGGCAGTGAAAATAACTGACATGACAAAATGGGTGAAATCGAAAGAAATAAAAAGTAGGCACTCTATTTTCTTACATAACAATGCAATGATGAATCGCGAATCGTCAGTATTCACGACTCATTCGCTTCCTATTGAAGAGTCGTTCAGAAATTATTTTCCGGGTCGTTGATACACTTTTTTATTTAATCTCAGAGATGATTTGTTGCTCTGTTTAAAGCGATGGGTTTCCAGTTACCGTCAGTTCGGCCACGGCAGAAGCCTCCCACTACACAGTTATTAAAGTTCAAAGATTTGTGCCCTTTTTATTTAACAAAGTACTTCAATCACGATAATCTTCATCACCATCATTGTCATCATCATATCAACCTGGTTTACGTCCACAGCTGGAAATTTTGAAGTGAAACTTCTTTAGAATCGTTGTGAAATCAAACCGGATGCAACGGAAAAAACGACAGGTAAGAGACACAAATACAAAAATGTGTAGAGTGAAGCCGGCAAAGAATGAGACAGAAATATAAGTACATACTATTTTATCTGTCTTTTTCCTATTTAAGTTACCAAGGAAACCGAATAATATCTATATAAAGAAACAAACACATAAATGTATAGGATAGAGTGAGACAGAAAACTTGATATATTTTAACCTATTCCAGTTACCATGGAAACTAAATAATAAACTTTACATTTATCCTATTAGTTCTAATACTCTACATCCACCTCAATCTCCCGTAGGCTTTCAGAAGTTACACTTCCATTGCATAGGATTTTTTTTTTTTATATTAATGACTGCTGCGACGGTGCCGCCCATAAACATCTGCAACACGAGAGGAGCCACCGATGCGTTGCCGACTTTTAAGGAATTCGTTTATCTGCCCCTTGAATAACTCTAGATTGTGTTTTGGATTCAGATGGGATAGTGTTCCACAATTTGCAAGTGCGTGTTAGAAATGATCTGGTATTTCGAATAGTAGAAGAATACCAGGCATCCAGATGATGAGGGTGGAATTTATCTCTACGGCGTGAGGTGCGGTCAGAGAACAGGGAAGTAGCTATCAATGCAAACAACTCTTCAGAACATAGGTCTTTTGAAGGGATTCAAAAATACCACAGTCTTCCGCCGTTTAGGTCCAGCGGCTCCCACCTCGTTGGGGGTCTAAAAACACTGCGTTTACCGGTGCGAGGTCGGGGCTATAACAATAAAATTAAATCCATACCGCGTTATAAAAGTGAAAGCATAACGTTTTGTTCCCTTGCGCAACTCCGCAACATCGGCGAAATGCCTCACTTGATGATATTACGAGCTAATATCGTATAACGAGGTCCGTGTGTTACGTTAATTGTATCATGCGCGTGTAGGGTTACCACGCGTCCGGTGTCCGATGGATTTGTCCTTTTAAGTACAATCAATTATATTTAAAAAAAAATCTTATGGATGTATTTATGTAAATGTGAGAAGAATTTACTGTGTAACTGTTAATCGAAATAAACCTATTATTATTATTATTATTAAACTTGCAGTGGACCAAAACAAAAAGCCAATTAATGTACTACTGGCACAGACCTTGTCCCTCATAAGGAGAGCATTTTGGAGCACATACCCACCACACTACTTCAAAGCAAACCATTTTCCTTGAGATATTAAAACGAACATACTAAAACTAAACGAGGCAGTTTAATTTACGAAATAGCATGTGGAGTACGCAGTAACAACTGACTATATTAGTGTTGAGTTCGTGTGAAATTTCATCGTACTAGCCCTTTTTAGCACCGATCCCTAAAAGCGATTAAAATATTTACTCAGTGTGAGTCAACAGAGCCTAAGTACTAAAGTATGTCAAAGCAGGTACGAGTGTGTACAATTACCTTATCGGTAGCGCAATTGGGGGCACATTATTCGTGACGAAAAAAATTCTCACAGAAACGTCTTCGTCAAACCAATGTTTGTTTAAATATTTTTTTGTTATGGCGACTTTACTTTACTTTACTTTATAAGTCTGAGAAAAAACGGTCGAACGAAAAAGTTTAGAGAGACGAGAGATAAATGATTACGTTTTATAATAAAGACGTAGAAAAGGATAATGCTTACAAAAAAGTCAGCGACAGCATATGTAACTATTAAGTATATTAAAAAAATATATATATTTTTAATGTGTTTTTTGTGTTAAAGAAATAATTAAAATCCTTAGGTCATGTTTATTGGTCATATGATCAACAATTATGAATTCTTATCAAAATAAGTAAACTTATCGTCTCAAGTATTTAAATCTAATCTAAAAGACTTTTCCCTTTCACTGCTTATGATTTGGCGAATGGTTAAAAAGATAATACGAGATATGTAAAGAACCGCGACCAAGTCGTAATCTTTTGAGTGCCATTCATTATATTAGATGGTTTTTTATATTTTCAACATGACAATCTATTTAGAAATAAAGTATGTTAACTTATATAGGGTTAGAACTCCTGAAGGACTGTTTAATATTTTGGTACCCAATAATAACATTATATCTAACTTTATACGGATATATTATGCTGCAGCTGAGTTTGTTTGTTCACTTGAACGCAAGGATCTCAGGAACTACTCCTCCTAGAGAAAGAGAGAGAGAGTCCTTAGGTACAAATTTTTTAATGTCTCAGCGAAACTCAAGCCTTCCTAATTTTTTACTACGCAATTACAAACATTAATAAAACGGTCTGATTTTCTAATAACCGATACTAAATCAGGTTATTATCTGGACATTAATTGAGTTACTTAACCGTTCACTGTGAAGTGACTCTGTGGTCACTCACTGAAAAGTTATACAGTTATTTTTCGTTCAAGGTTTATCAACCATGGATTGGTTTCGTTTGTACCTAGAGAGTTCCACGCTAGATTATCCGAAATCGAATGAATATCATGTATTTCCTACTTCAGGTGCTGATCTCCTCACAACCTACATAATAAAAAATGATGTATAAAAAACATATTTAAGAATATTTCACCATATTTTTGACTAAGTATCCTACTTACAAGAGTCAGTCAATTTTCTAGATGTAAATTACAAAGTTACCCTGTAACGCAAATTTTAAAAACGTTTTCCTTAGTTATTTGTTGAACTTAATGGGTTATAATTAAAAATACTATTAATACTAGATATTACTGAGTATTTTGATTTCTTTACATTTTTTTGAATTATTAATCTAAACTGACATTTCCTGCAAATCTAGGTAAAAAATTTAATATTTAATTTATTATGAACGCGAAATTCATCATAAATTGAATGCACCAAAAATTGCAAAAGAAAAAAAAAGAAAAATCAAATCCGGTGACCGGTTATGTCACTTTTATCTTAAGAAGAAAAATATTTTTCAGTAAATAAAGAAAAGCTAACATGGTTTTATTTATTTTAACACTTAAAAGATTCAAGGTTCAACGATTTCGCAGCCTCAAAATTGAATAGACCCGGTAGTAAATAAACTTACCTGTAGTTTATTATGATCAATTATTATCAGTACAGTTTAGATAAGCAAGTGACACGATCTCGCTCAAAGTGAGACGCTTCGCAAACATAATGTTTGTACTTTGTATATCTTATCCATTTACAGTGTTTGCTCGCGTACCTAAAGGATTTTAATAAATCTTATTCAAGGTAGAGCCAGTTTTTTATGGATGGCTTAATTAAATTATGTCCAGCGGTTGAAGCATTCGGGCTGATAATTATAATGACTTTAATAATAGTTATTTACATAAAATATTGTTTTGTTTATGCACATTCCTTACGAACGTTCCGATTAGAATAATAGTAATTTCTGTTACGGTTTCTGTTCATTGTCCAAGTGGAATTTTATTCAAATATTGGATAGAAGCAGGCGTTACTTTGCGGATATCCATAATATATTATGAAAATTAAGCTTAATTTGCTAACATACAGGCATGACATATAGCGTGAATTGCCGAGGATCTGTTTAATTGAAGTAATTATAAATTACACCTTACAGATTCTCCTGCTGTTTGCAGAGTATAGCAAATGAAAATTAATTTTCTTAATGAATTTTATTCAGTTTAACAGTAATATTTGTGAACAAAATGTTTTACCTAATAATGATTAATAGGTTCTTTAACAAAACAAATACAATATTTTTTACTAGCTTCTGCCCGCGCCCGAGACTTGCTTGGACTTCAGAATTGGGTCTAAAGCTTCGCTCGTTAACAATTTTTAATCCTACGGGAACTATTTGAGAGATGGGTATAGAAAGTACAAGCCCTTTTCCATAGGTGACATGCATACGAAATTTCAAAGCTGTCTGACGGCGGCTTAGATCGAAAACAACTCTCAATTTTCCCTCGGGAACTACTTTATGAATCGGGATAAAAGGTAGCCTATGATATTTTCCTTGTCCTTGTCAAATGCCAAATTTGATCCAAATCCGTTCAGCCGTTTTTGCGTGATGGAGTAAGAAACATCTACACTTTCACATTTATTATTATATATATAATATATATATTAATATTAGTAGGATACTAGGATATACGGCCAGGTCTAGGGGTATGATAAGAACAAAATACAGTGCATGGGTCTCCTCACAGAATGAGGAAGGTTAGGCCATCGTCCACCACGGATGCCAAGTGTGGATTGGTAGACTTCACACACTTTAAGAATGTTATGGAGAACACTCAGGCATGCAGGGTGTTTTCCATCAACGTTAAAGAGCAAGTGATATTTTAAAATGCTTAAATTAAAAACGCATATAACTCCAAAAAGTTAGAGGTTCGTGCCGGGGCCCGACCCTGTAAGACAGAAAGCCGAAGCCTGAAGAAAGAAGAAAGAAGAAAGTTAGGACTGTATTAAAAAGGTACATGAGTAATCAAAATTTAGGAAGGACTTTGGTATGATTAGTCTAAGCGATGCAATAAAAAATAACATTGTAACCTTAACAAAATGAATGTTTAATGCAAGTGTCCTTGAGTTAAAAATAAGTTAAATAAACTGTGACAACAGCGAACCGACGTGCAAATAGTTGTTTATGCTTGTATCATTTGTCACTTTAACGCCGAACTAAATCATATGACTGAGTAACATCAAACAAAGATATTTGCGCAAACAACAAAATATTGCATTATTAAAAAACCATTTGTATTTTTATATCATATTCATTAAAACTCACTGTCTCCCGATTACAGTTGGGAAACCTCATTCGCTTAATCGCCTTGATTGCCTCGAATTTCAACTTCATGAAAGGCGTCTTTTCACTTTTTGTATTTGAGTCTTCGAGATCTATATCGATAAGCAGAAACTTTCATTTTCTGTTCGAAAAAATCTGGCTCCGCGATGTTCTCAACGAAACCAGAAGTTGGCTGTTTCATTTGTACCTATTGAATAATAAATATAAGAAAGTTATGTTTGACCCTTTGACTTAACCCATTGACGTGCTCGACAGTAGTTAACGTTGATCATCTCTTTTGTTTGCATTAAACCTGAAGTTTCCGCGAGACCCAGTTTCAATATCAGTCGAGATTTTGAGTTCCCTCTTTTGCGCAATAATTTTAATCCATAGTTTTCTCCTTTCAGGGAGGACGGGTAATGTCTGTAACGTGGACATAGATTGTCCAGACAACGCCTTCTGTCGGCAAAGCAGCTACTGCGTTTGCAAAGATGGATTTGTGTACGCAGCCATCAATAGCACGCATAAGGGATGTCTGAAAGGTGAGTTGATAATTTTTTAGCGAGAGTAACCTTTCTCTCGCTTTTTTATGGTAAAAATTGATAAACCAAGCAGAAGCTTTTCGTTATGGAAAAGATTTCTTTATCTAGATAAATTTATAATTGTGAGTTGAAGTGTGTACTACCTCTGTAATTCGGGTCTTCTCCATGCCGAATATGAGACATTTTACATGACTGATGTGTATCCAATGAGACTTATCTAATTTTTCTTGATAAAATAGACATGGCATAAAAATTATTTTGAGTTAATTATATCATTTTTATAATTTGTATTAGTGTTATACCTACACTTGGGAGGAATTATCAATTTTATAAATTTAAAATGCATATATGCATATACCAATTTCGGCATCGACTAGTAGCCGTAACTTAATCGGAGAAAGCGCTCAGGCCGCGATTGCCGTAGTCGCAGGCTCAAATCCTGTCGGTTCCGAATTTTTTTATATGCATTTTAAATTTATAAAATTAATTATATTATTATAATTACAGAGGCTCGAAATGGAGAAGAGTGTGTTCAGCACATCCAGTGCCACTCAACGATGAGCGTTCACTCCGAATGCAACAATGGGGTATGCGCATGCGCATCCACTGCGCATCTGGAGACTGACCGATGTTACGAGACCGCAGGTATGCCATTTACGCTTGACTAAGTATACAAGAAACTAACTCTAGGTCTGGTGTTGTTATTTCGTACCGTCTGTACTAAAACGAGACGATTTTAACGAATCTAAAAGTTGAGGCGACACACACAAGTTTGAAAAAAAAAAAAAAAAATACCATATGGCTTTTAAATCGTAGATTGAAAGAAAATACAGAACCTTACGTTAATCTTGATAAAATTACGTAAAATTTTTAGCATGGATATTTTTATACAACGGGTTTCAAATGAAGCTCACATTCTTCATATCACAAACACATTGCAGTAGTTTTTAACCTTTTACAGGAGGAGTGCTATACATCTTTGATACTTATTGTCAAAAATTATTGATTATCAAATTTTCAGTCCAACTGATGAAAACTGACTCTTAATGCCCAGTTAATAATATCATATTTCTATAATTCCAGTAATCGGTGGGCGTTGCGTGGTAGATCAGAACTGCTTCCTGGGTGAGACTGGTGC
The DNA here is from genome assembly GCF_905163445.1 of Pararge aegeria. Taxonomy (NCBI): domain Eukaryota; kingdom Metazoa; phylum Arthropoda; class Insecta; order Lepidoptera; family Nymphalidae; genus Pararge; species Pararge aegeria. The sequence continues at coordinate 2,964,108 of NC_053183.1, forward strand.
AGAGAGGCAGGCCTTTTGCGTACGCGGGTACTGCACGTGTCAGCTGCAATACAGCCCCAGAGATAACGGGACGAGGTCAGTATGCTTCCTTAGTTTAGGTTTTGTATTGTCAACATCAGTCTTATTTTTGACTAACTGCTGATCATCAGCTATAGCCTCTAGAAGATCTTCGGGCCCGAAAACTTCCAGCAATTAATTTCACCATTAAAATTTCAACCGATAGACGTCCACTGCTACTATTTTGTTAGGACTTCCACAAGTCATGGTCTTGTCATGTGTTCAGCGACCTCATTTAATTGTAGAAGAAAGTGGAAGCAAGTGCATAAATCACAGGCTACGACATTAATTATAAGCGGCATGTTCTCAAAAGTGTGTGAAGTCTAACAATACGCCATTAGCCAGCATGTTTGTGAAAATATCGCCTTAATCTAATTTGTTTCTCTTGTTTTCCGTGTAAGAAAAATATGGTGGATTATGGAGGATTATCTGTTCCAATCCTGAAGCTTAAAGACTTAAACATTCCAAAGCAGCGTTAAACAACTTCGGATGACAACACCGCGAAACGATAAATCCCTTTAAATGAACTATGTCAATCTTATAGGACTTCCATCGGCTGAAATGCTGGTATTGATAATAGAGAAATATCTAGAACTGATTTTTACATATGTTGCATTAATAAGCCACCCTCAGTATATTAACGTCCAGTGCTGTGTACTGGTCTCTCAGGGTTTTAGAGCATAGACCACAGCTCCCTGCTCACATGCAGTTTCGAGGGTTTTAAGGACTCTAATTACAAGCTAGTGATAATAATCAAAAAAAAAAAGGGCAACCGTCAGTTAACGTCTTCTCCCAGGCACAGGAATAGACGCTGCCAATTTCCTAGCTCCGGGCTGTTATATACTGAGAATTATTTAATAGGAAAACGAATAAATGACAAAGTTTGGCCCGATTAGATATTCGAACCCAGGATTTCGTGATCCGTAGTTAAATACGCTAACGCATTTTGTTTATTATTTTTTGGTTATTGCTGGGACATGCTAATTTACGTATCCCTCCCGGAAGTAACAAACAAACTCTTCACAATTTCCAAAAGGGATTTACTGGCCAAAAGTGGACAAAATACTAATTAAAACCCAGCGGAGCCGGTGTCGAAAAGGGGACCTTTTAGATCCCCTTTCGTATACAACGGTTACGTCCCGAACCAAAGGATCGCTTTCGTATGCCAGCGTGTCTTCCCGAAGCACAGGATCGCTTTCGCGTACAACTGTGTGGTCCTGAAGCACAAGATCGCTTTCGTATGCCACTGCGTCGTCCAGAAACACAGGATCGCTTTGGTTTTCCCCTGCGTCGTCCTGAAACACAGTATCGTTTTCGCGTACAACTGTGTCGTCCCGAAGCAAAAGATCGCTTTCGTAGGCCACTGTGTTGTCCCGAAACACAGGATCGCTTTCGGTGACGGTGACGGTGATGGTGAACATGTTTCGACATGCTCAAACATGTTCACCATTTAACCAATAAGAGTCGCTTGATAATTCCAGATGCGTTCGTGACGCCGCTCTTGGTGAAGAGTGCGAGGATGAACTGCAGTGTGCAGGGCTCGGTCTGCAATGTCGTGGCACGTGTCGCTGCAAGGACAACTGGGTAGCTTTCCAGGATATTAACGCTTGTGTTGAATGTAAGTTCTCTAACGTGCCTCAAAATATTTATATTCAAACCTAACAAAAATTTACTGGAACTATATATTCAATGTCATAAACTCGATTGTAAATTGAGGTGACAATAATCAATTACATTTTACAAATTATGTGATAAACACCATTGTAATGCCTTTAAGTGTACTATTTTCTTCTGGAATAACTAGTTGTATGGTTTCCAAAATTCAAATTCAAATATCTCTTATTCATGTAGACCTTATAACAGGCACTATTGAAGCGTTCATACATTTATTATGCATTCGTTAACTTAAAACTAAAGCTAGGAGGGTTCCAATCTTAATGATCAGCGATCTACAAAAGAAGAAGAAGAGAGATCTTGCCCTAGTAATTATGACTAAGAGTTGTTATTTACTTACCAAGGCAGATAAGAAAAGTAAAGGATAAGCCTAAAGTCTGACAGCCCTCTTTCCGGAATTAGGTTACACCTACACAACAAAGCTTTTCCGGAAAATCATTCTGAAATCGATTTTGTTAACCTTTTGGTGTTAACGAACACCTGAGCACAATTTCAAAGATTTAAGCTGTAGAAACGTTGTTTGCATTCAGTTAAGGAGTATCCGAACATCAAGTCACCTATGCACGTGTATGTATGTGTATTTAGATGGCCGATTGGCGCAGTGGGCAGCGACCCTGCTTTCCGAGTCCAAATCTGCGGGTTCGATTCCCGCAACTGAAAAATGTTTGTGTGTCTGTGTCTGGGTTTTTCTGTATTTTATAAGTATTTATGTATATTTTTCATAAATATATTCATCAGTCATCTTAGTACCCATAGGTCAAGCTACGCTTACTTCGGGAGTAGATGGCGATGTGCGCATTGTCCTATATTTATTTATTTATTTATGTATACCTACTTAGCCATTGCAAGAAATAAAAATAAAAGTAAAATGCTATCTTCTTTTCTTTCACCAGCTGCCAAAGCCCTCGACGATCCGTGTCAATATGACGTCCAATGTGATGCTTTGGCTGGAACTGCCGAGGCGCCTTCCCCTGGAGCCTCGCTATGTTTAGGAGGAGTCTGCACCTGCGCATATGATGCCAGAGCTGTTGGTACCCCGCCCCGGTGCTGGCGGAGGAAGCGGCCAGGACAGGATTGTAATAGGGACGAGGTAGTTATAATTTCAGATTTTTCGCTTAAAATTGTCTGTCGGGAGGTTTTAGCCTTGGCTAGTTACGGCGTCGTTAGAAAGACGGCCGCAAAGCGATTTAACGTTCCTTTACGATGCCGCATTGAAACCGAGCAGACGGTGTGATGTTAATATAGCTGCCATAAGGCTACTGGTTATTACGTTACCATCTTAAACTGTATCCACAAAATTAGGAACATATTTTCTTATTTATTTATCTTATATCAATATTTTACGATTATTAAACGAGCAATTCTTGTATATATATAATTGGAATCTCGGAATCGGCTCCACCGATTTTCATGAAATTTAGTATACAGGGACTTTAAGGGGCGATAAATCAATCTAGCTAGGATTCATTTATATTGGAATCTCGGGCAAAAACTGCAAAAAATATCCATTTTTGAGAGATTCTGATGCGTGAGTGAACGGTAAACGTTACGCCAAACGACGGAAGGATGTAGTAAGTATACCGGAATTGTCGGAATTTTTGTTTCTTCAAAGTTCTATAAAACAGTTCGCGGCAACATACGAATATTTTCTTAAGTCGGCTCATTCGCGGACAAAGTCGCGCGGGTCCGCTAGTAATCTTTATTTGCACACAAAAAAATATAGAAGAAGAATAAAAAAAACACAAACAGAAGCAGCATAAAAAAGGCGGCCTTATCGCTTCGTAGCGATCTCTTCCAGGCTACCTAGGATAAGGAAAGCAAAAGGATAACAGACTGCAGGTTGTGCATATTAAAAAAAACTACATACCAATACTTGAACTAGATTACACAAATAAAATAACACAGAATATAATAAACATTAAAAAAAATAAGAAACTAATATATAGTTTAACATATCATAAATACATTAATAACAGTCGTCTTAAATATACAAAGTGATTTAGACTGTCTTAAGTCGATTGGGAGCGCATTCCACATACATAACCCTCTGCCATTATGGCATGTAGCGCTCGTTTCACTTCACACCCGCGGAAAGTCTGCTGTTCACTTTTCCCCATTTCCCCTATTTTATGGTAAACGTTTAGAACATTACAAGTAAAATAATTATTGTGAACTGGTAAATGGAATGACGTGTCTAACCACCTGTTCTATAAACACTACTAAAATGGAGCGGTTTTGATGCTTTAACATTAGTCGTGTACACGATTTCTGTATGTTCTTAATTCTATGACTGTATCATTACTAGGTGAGGGTTGTCAAGGACTAACTTTTATGTATTTTAATAAAAGTTCTGTTTTATTAGTATATAAAAAAAAACCTCACTGTAATATTAATGTGTTAAGAATTAACGCATTGATTAAACTTAACTTAACTTATTAAACGCACTGTTTATTATTAAACTTCTAATTATTATTTTATGGCAATGAAAACCAAACAGACTAATGTTTAACGTCTTTAATAACAACAATTCAATAAAGTCCCTACACTAAATTATCTATGATACATTATTAAACTTACTGTAACACACATAAGATACTACAATTTTATTTACAAATATTATTAAAATTTAAAAATCGCATTCTAAATAGTAGCATTTTTGCCTGCAATGATAAATCTCGGTATGCCTATAAAGTGCAATGACCACAGGAGAAAACTGACAGGTTCTAATGACACTGTAAAATAATGTTGCCATATTTATATTTATAGTATTTCAGTGCTTTGCTCGAATTGACACAGTTAAAGGAAACTTACCTAATGATTTAATAAAAGTATTTCTAAATATAAATTTTAGGATTTTTTTAGAATTTTTACATTGTTAGGGGTTTCAATATTGTCTACAATATTTCAGTTAATTTTAAACCCCGAATCAAAAACGACGGGGTGTTATAATTTTGACGTGTCTCTTAGTGTGTTGGCTGTTTGTGTCAACAATATAAAACTCCCTCAATATGGGTATAAAATAAAAATGCTCGACTAGTAGAATACTTTACACAATGATAAATCGAAATCCAAGATGGCCACCACCATTTTTTGGGACAGGGGATTTTTTAATTTAATTTGAAAGACCATGAACACAATATTTTATTTTCTATTTTGGTTCAAAGGTTACAACGTTATGAGCAGAGATTGAAATTTTGATTCAATTTTTGTTACAACACAATTTTTGTAAATTAAAGCTATCACAATCAACATCAGTTTACTCCAGTGGAGTAACAGTAGTGGTTTTCTGCGGGTTGAGAGATTTAAAACGCATGAGTCCTTGGCTTAAAGCGACCTGCCCTCAAATAAGTTGAATTTCTTCTGTATTAAACTTTTTGAACATCTCAGCGATAAGTCTATACATTCCAAATTAAAAATAAGAATAAATTAAGTAAAGTTTGTAGTAAACAAAATACAAGTTAGGTTAGATATAGATAAAGGTGTCAGATTATGTTCACACGTGTTTTTTTAATAACTTTCAAAGGAATGCGTGTCAGAAGAGGACGAGCCCGGATATTGTCTCTCCGGTCGATGCACCTGCAAGACCTGCTCGCCAGATGCCAGGGACTTCGGCGCCGCTAGCTCCCTTTCCCCGCCATTAGCAGCCACCATCTTGTCTCTCGCCGCCATCTTCGCGCGCTAGCCGCCATTTTGTGAAATTTTGATTCGCGCCATCTTGTTAACCTGAAAGGAAAAATGAAAATCTTTTAATAAGGCCCTTATTCCTTTAACGCGTATTCAAATGTGGCAGTTGGTGCATGAGGAATATTTGGAGTATTATTCGAATCTATAAACCTTTAATATAAACCATTTCAGTGGTTCATTAACATTCTTCCTTGATAAGGTTTATTTAAGTTAAGGAGTGTAAAGCTCGCGTTACTGCTGCTGCTTAAAGTGAAAAAAATTAATTTCTGTTAAAGTCGATTTTGTTTTTAAGAAATCTTTGGCAATTTAAAATTGAATTGTATTTGATTGGTATTTACACAGAGCAGCGGCTGCGTTGTTTTCGTTGATAGTCTTCAAAGTTTATGATTAAGTTGTAAATAGTTTTATTATCGCTGTTATTTGTTGTTGAGTTGTTTATTATAATAGAGAGCTGGCGAACGATTTGTCAGAGTGTTTTTAACAAATGGTGGCTATTAACAAATATTTTTTATTTTCATTTAAGAGTTTTAAATATTAAAATACATCTAAACATTTTAGAACTCACACGGATGAAACTCTTGATGATTGTATAATATTTCCAACATTTATATATATATTTACAACATTCTCTGCAGACCAAAACAATGCATATGACAATGAATTTGAATATAATAGCAAATACGGTCTTTCTGATTCGTGATGGTTATCTTATTAATAATATGTTTCTGAAATTTGTTAAATTGAAACTAACAAATCGTTGACTAGCTCTAAGACTATTAAGCGTAGTTTATATCTATGAAGTTTTCTTCCACTGACACTAAGGCAGTATTTTTCGAGTGCAATTTTTGATGTTTATAAAGGTTTATCCACACTTGTACTTCATGTTCTACGATAAATGTACTTTCTAATACATCCAAGATGTTTGTATCAGTAATCGTGATTACGAAGCTGTAAGATTAAGTTAGGCATGTGTGGACGCACCTAAATATTTCTAAAGACAGTTACGAATGGATAGATTTTATGCCAAAGAAAATGTACACGAGCTAATCGAATGAATGTTATGTAAATAAAGCATATTTATTTTCAATTTATTTTTTACTAGAAGGTAATTTTGAAATTACTTACGTTAGTCACCCTACACCGCAGTCGAAAATATTTAAAAAATTAAGCTTAATTTTCATAATATATCATGGGTTTCCGCAAAGAAATGCCTACTTCTATCCAATAATTGAACTTGTTTCTTTGTGCCCAATAAAGTATACTATATTATATTTATATATATAACCACTAAACTAGGCCACTTTAAAAAAATATACAAGTAGATAAAACAACTCACAGAATATAATCACGCTCTTGGAATCCGCTGAGTCAAAGGAATCTCATTGTTTCTCGAACTAGAGGTTGTATAGGAGTACTGTAATACTCTGCGCACACTGGGAGATGCTGCAGCGTATACGAACGGGTTCAGAGCTGAGTTCACGTAGCCGAGCCATGTACACCACGCCCAGGTCGAGTCGCTGACGATGTCGTAGAGAGAGTCTAAGTTTAACAATAAAGAAGATAAAGAAGATAATTTATGCGTGATTCTCCATTAATTCGCCGATTATAAATTAAATCGCCAATTTCCCCCCCTAGATCTGGTCGGAGGCTTGCTGAATCAATTTTAAATACTAGCCTATGTCCATGTCTTCCACCACGTTTGTTTAGGTTTCTAAAGAATCGCGTAGGTACAGTTTATTTACTCAGGCTATCTCCAGGATGCAAGCTATATCTATGCAAGATTAACACTATGAAAAGTAACACTTTTTATAACAATCCGAAAGCTATGCATTTTCGGGAGGAAAAGTAAAGACCAATTTTTGGTTTCGCTATCCTCTTAATTAATATATATAATATATATATTAATTAAGCTTCCCCCGATTAAATATTTCAAAAAACTATCAAATGTACCACAGGAAGCACGCATTTAGAGTTATAGTAAAACAATTCAACCCCCCATTTCACTCTCTTGAGGGTAGATTGTCAAAAAATTATTTCTTAGTGCGACGTTGCGTTATAACAGAAACCTACTCTGTTATTACGCAACTTCTAACGCAAGTCTCAATTCCAAGTTTCTAACCCCAGCGGTTTAGGCTGTGCGTTGATTACCACAACAATATACCACAAAATAAGTATATATAATGCAGTGGCACAGTCAGTGCGCACATAAAAGAGTCATGCCATTTCTCCGTGACGGCATACGCGTCCATTTTACTTTATATACATTCCAATAGATGAAGAAATAAACATAAGTCTGCGTGGATCTGGGAACATACCCAAAGGTAGTATCACGAAGTATGGAGTCCAGCAGATGAAGAACAGCCCCATAAGCATCACAATCATCCGAGTTGCTCGACGTTGACGCTCTAAGAAATTGGTCCTAGAACAGTTTAAAAACATCATCATCATATCAAACCATTACCACAAGGCACTGGTGTCCTCCCACAATGAGAAGTCCGTAGTCCACCACGCTGGCTCAGTGCGGATTGGTGGGCTTCACTAAACTTTGAGCATAATGGAGAACTCTCAGGGATGTAGGTTTTAGGTCACGATGTTTTCCTTCACCGTTGATAGTGATATTTTAACGCACATAACTTAGAAAAGTTAGAGGTGCGTGCTGGGACTCGAACTTTTGTTCCTCTCCACTACCGGAGGTTGGCTCAGCGAACTTCTCGCGGTCTTGCTCAAAGCGAAACAATGTTTCTACACTTACGATATTGGTCCATTCACGGATGTTGCGCAACCATGACTTCTTCCTCATTCCAACACGTCGTTTGCCCTATACTTTGGCCATCATTATGAGCTGGAGAAGTTGGTATAGCTCATGTCTCAGAACGTGGCCCAGATATTTGAAGTTTCGCTTTTTAATCATTAGCAGTAACTCCCGGCTTCTGGCGACGCGTTTTAGTACTCTCACGTTAGAAACTTTCCGTGTCCAGCTAATGAGCATTGTACTGTAGCAACACATCTCGAAGGCTTCGAGACGTTTCTGAGTATCGGCTTTTAGAGTCCAAGCTTCTAAACCATATAAAACTACCATTATTATTATTAATTATAGCAAAAGAAGAAATGTCTTTATTCTTATTAAATGTAAGTATAAATGCGAAAGTGTATTCGTTTGTTTGTCCTTCCTTCGCGCCCTTAATAAGCATCCAAATAAACCAACCATCTTGATTTTTGGCTATAGCCTAGTGGTGGCCGGTAGTGGCTTCGGTTTTCCTTTCGTTGAGACCAAATTCAAGCACGGCACGCATCACTAACTTTTCGGAGCTATGTGCGTTTTTAATTTAAGCAATTTTAATACCACTTGCTTTAAACGGTGAAGGAAAACATCGTGAGGAAGCCTGCATGTCTGAGAGCTCTCCATAACGTTCTCAACGGCGTGAGAACTCTACGAAACCGCACTTGGCCAGCGTGGTAGACTACGGCCTAAACCCTACATATTCTGAGAGGATACCCGTGCTCTGTAGTGAGCTGGTAATGGGTTGGTGGTGTACTTAATAAACGCGGGCGACAGCTAGTACCTACATTTAAAAAAAACCTAGATAAAACAGTTACAATGTTTTGGTATTAATAACACTTCTGCTGCACTTGGAGACCTGTATGATTTCAACAAAAATACACAAGTGAAGCGCTGATACGAACTACTGTACTATATAAAAGAGAAAGTGTGTGGGTATGTTCCGTATAGGCTATATAAGTAATTATGTGCATTAAGTTCATAAAAAAAAAATCATCAGCTATCTTAGTACCCATAATACAAGCTACGCCAACTTTGGGGCTAGATGGCGATGTGCGTATTATCGTAGTATATTTATTTATTTATTATATTCATTTTTGTGATGTATGAACTTACTTGTAGCTGCATTTTCCTGTACTGGGTTCTGTGCAGGCTCGTATGACTGCTGGTGAATTGATACGGCAAGCTTTTGGTGTTACATCACTATAAATAAGAAATATAAGCTTATTTTACATATCGTGACTTAGCTGACAGTAAAATTTTGCAAAAAAAAGTTTGCAAAATAATAAAAAAAACACAATATTGAATAAAAACCAAAAAGGTAAGTAGAATTAAAAAGAATTGTTTCTATTGAGATTTAATCATTCTATCATTCTATTGTTCTTCATTTAAAAAATACTGGAGAACATGAAACTGTAGTCCAATGTTTAAACGAACAAATTGAACGATTGGACGACTCATTACAACATGTTTCATTTAAATATGAATATATAAAAACTCATTTAAAACATCGAGGTTACTATAACATTGATGAATTTCTTAATGACAAGGTAGCATCGAAGCAAGCTCGGCTTTCATCTCACAGAAGATAGAACAGTGATTGTTAAATTGTAAAATGATGTTGGAAAAGGTCAACTGCTGAGTTTCTTGCCGGCTTCTTCTCGGTAGAATCTGCCTTCCGAACCGGTGGTAGAGTCACTACAAACAGACATACTTGACGTTTCAAAAGTGCTTATATTACCTATATTACTTCATTAATTTCGAGACCTACTCGAAATTAATGAATTTTGAATATTGAATCAATCATCAATATATTATAAAAATTAAGCTTTATTTGCTTAATTTTTAATTTTGGATGAATTTTATTTAGTTCTTCCACAAAAACATCTAGCTGTCTATCTGCCCCCGTCCAGCATATTACAGATAGATGATTATTCATTGAAAAGTCAACATCTCCTGAGGACGCTCCGGTTTTGGAGCGAATGGTGCGTAGAGGGTACATTGCAGAATATCTGTTTGGTGTGGAGTATAAGGATTGAAGAAATTATAAATAACACCATACAGATTCTCCTGCCGTTCGCGGAGTATAGCAAATTAAGCTTAATTTTCATATGGATTTCCGCAAAGAAACGCCTGCCCCTATCCAACAATCAACAATGATGTTGCTCCCAAGGGGAGGGTGTGCCCATAATCACCACGCTGGCCTGGGGGTTGGTGATGGCTGATAATAGAATTCTCCCCCCCCCCCCCACTTACCCTTCTTACCCTGCGATTGCAGTCAAAGGCTAATTTGTAGTACCTACACTTTACTTTGACGTCATAGTGTTTCAATACTCGTAGTGTCCACGATTGCAAGCGTGGAAAGAAACTATTTGCTACTCCCACAGTCTATTAACATCGCACTGCTGGGTTATAGGCCTCCTCTCTCATAGGAGGGTGGGTGTTACAGATTTGAACCACCACGCCCCAATGCGGGTTGCTGGGCTTTAACGGCTTTTAAAGTTAGTGGTAACAATCGGGCCTGAAGGCTCAATGAACTCTCTTGAGGCACGGGAGTCGACACCAGGAATTTCCCAACTGTACTTCTCTGGTACTGAGAATTCGTAACTGACCTAACTATTTTTCACCCAACCTGGGATTGGAACCTAGTACCTCATGAGATGCTAACCACTAGACCAATGAGACAGTTTATATTTGTTTAGTAATTAGTAATTATTACGAAAGCTGTGTAATTAATGTGAGTTAATTTTCTGAGAAACAATACGTACTGAACTTACTTCTGATTATTGTCAATTTGTATGTGGACATTCGAAGATTTTTGCTTTGGTGTGGTGTTCATTTGTGTTGAATCCTGAAATAAAAAATCCGTAAAAGTAATTTTCTTCCTATATTTAAACACCCAGATACTGAAAAACAGTCACGTTCGTCACAAAAAGATATTCCAGTTTTTGGAATCGAATCCACGGACTTCGATTCAGAAAGGCAGGGTCGCTGCTCACTGCGCCAAACGGCCGTCAAATTAATATATTTATGTATTACAAGATGTTCCCTGCGGCTTCGCCCGCTTAATTTAGGGAGGCAGCGTACTCGTAGCGTATATATGAGATTTTTAGTATTGTTCACAAACATTTTTTTATCTTACGTAATTTTTTTTTTTTTTAATTTAAAGTATACTATATTATTTCTTATACCTACAAGAATATGCATAAAAGTTTCGTGTTTCTTCTTCTCAAATAATCGATTGATAGCTTCATTTTTAAGATAGGTATAGGTATTACTTAAATTGTATTATTGTTAAATTACCTGTTACTTTGGTGAAAGGCTACGTACAGCTCAGGCGAGGGCTTTTTTATAATTTTTGATTGCTATTGCTTTAAAAGAGTGTTTTTAGGGTTCTGTTCCAGAAGGATTTAGAAAGGATCCTATAACTACTTACAACTGGAGCCTCCGCTCTCCGTATGTACATCCATCCGTCCATCCATCCATCCGTACGTGTGTGTCAGCTGGCTGTATCTCCTAATATATAAGTATTAAAATCTGTCTGTTTTAAAAGTTTGTGATTATCATTGCTATAAAAACGTGTTTTAGGGTTTTGTGCCCGTAAGGTGCAAACAATACCCTATTACTACTTAAAACTGAGCTTCCGCTGTCTGTCTGTCCGCAGAACCCTCCGTCCTTCCGTCTGTGTGTCAGCAGCTTTATCTCATAAACAATAACATATTGAGCTTTATTAAACATGAACCGTTTTACCATTTTCTGACAGCGCGGTGAGACTGTCCGCCCACGATGTGCGCGAATCGGTGGAGGGGAGGAAAGAGCTCGCAAGATGAACCCGTACTGCATCACTATCATGCAAGCCGGCACGTAGAATGAGAATGTAATGCTGAAAAAGACATACCTGTGGAACAAAAGAATCATCACCATCTATGGTACATGTTATTAAGTGCATCTGTATCCATTATATTTTAAATAGAAATACATTGAAGAAACACCTAATTTTATTTATAAATAAGTGGCCTGCTACAAACTTAGCCCTATCCTTCAGCCTATCAAAACAACTCTTTACTCTACGTACCCATCTTGTAACTTAAGTGGAGTTTCCCTTAGTGAGACTATCTGACTTATTGGCCCACTATTTCTAAATGCAATCTTGTTAGAGCAACTTACCAAATATTAGTGTTAACGTCGCAAGCCTTTTCTAATTCTCCCGGGTGGAAGGACTTCGGAGAGGGTATGAAGGCGTCTGGCAACGCCACCAGCGCTGACACAGGCCAGACCAGGATTGATAAGGTCCGAGCCCTTCTCGCCCTCTGCGCCCTTGCCAAGGGCGCTGTGATGCCGGAGTATCGCTCCCAGCCAAGGGCGCACAGCGAAAGGATAGATGCGGTACAGCATAGCACGTCCAATGTACTCCAGCATGCACATATAACACGATCTCGGGGAAAATAAGTAGATTTACCCGCGCTATTAAGGCAAAATAGCTTGAAACATTTAAAAACGCGGTGAAAGCAAATTATCTTGCACAATAATGACGACTTTTAGTACCTTTACTATGTTTTTTTTATTATCTATATGCTTATAAGTATTTATGTATGATTGAGTATATATTAGTTTATTATTTTATATTTATTTATTATATTTATTTATATTTTTTAAACAACTTTACTGCATAATAAAGGAAACACAGGAACACTTACATTAACATAAATTATATGCAAAAGGCGGCCTTATCACTAACAGTGATCTCTTCCAGGCTACCTTAACTATTGGAATAAGGCAATGAGAGACGGGAAATAATATATATATATATAATATATATATATATATATATATATATATATATATATATGATATACATAAATAATTAAATAAAATAAGAAATGTAATAATATAATATATTAAATAAATATAATATATATTAATAAATATGCATAAATACACACACACACATATACATATAATATTAACATGTTTATAGTGACAAATAGTGCCTCCTTACACGACTTTTGACGCAAGGTATTTAGAGCGCCGAATGTCATCAGGGAGTTCATATTTCTTATTTGTGCAATTTTGTTTATGTATTAGTATTTGAATGTAGGTTTATAATAATTTTACACCACCTGTCCGTTCATCTTGTCCTAATCCAAAGGTTGCCTGGCAGAGATCGCTACTAAGCGATAAGGCCGCCATTTGTATTCTACTTCTGTCTTTGTATTTCTATTGTTTTTCCTAACTTCATAGTGGTGTACAAATAAAGAGTTAAATAAAAAAATAAAATAGTTTCTTCTTATAGACCACCATATAGGTAAGTGGAAAACCATCGCTTATAAAGAGAGCAACACTTCGCAAAGCAAGCAAGAAACACGTCATGTAAAGTACCGCCCTGTGACTGCTCCCTAACGCTCTGGTGAGCGCTTTGATATTTTAAACGAGTGGTCCCGGTTGCGATCAGTATATTTATTTGATATAATTGCATGTTCAATTTGGTCCAAAAAAAATTCATTTATTTCAAGTAAGCCTAATACAAGCACTTTTGAAACTTCAAGTCTGTCCGTGTGTAGTGACTCTACCACCGGTTCGGAAGGCAGATTCTACCGAGAAGAAGCCGGCAAGAAACTCAGCAGTTGCTCTTTTCCAACATCAAAAATTTACATTTTACATTTCAACATTCATTTTTCTATCTTGTGAGAGATGAAAGCGGAGCCGGATGCTTCCAAGCAACCTTGTCATTAAGAAACTCATCAATTGTATAATAACCTCGCTGTAATAAATGTGTTTTAACACATTCTTTAAACTTATGCATTGGTAGGTCCAAAATTACCTTAGGAATCATATTATAAAAGCGTATACTCAATTCCACAAATGACTTCTGCACCTTTCGCAGACGATATGCAGATGTCACTAATTTATGACCATTTCTTGTAAGTCGACTGTTTATATCCACTTTTTGTTTATAAAGACTAATATGTTGCTTACAAATACTATATTGGGAATTCATTGTCATCAATATCATCATCCTAGGCTCACTAATGTCACTATCACGGAATGAAGGTTCTAGAACATAGACCTAATTGTGGGTTGGCGGTCTTAACGATTATTCTGTCAAGCTAGCTATAATAACAGGGATTAAAGTAGGGCTAGGTGTTCATTGCATGCCCTGTGTAATGTAACTCTGTTTATAGCCAATAGTTTTCGACTTATTATCAGTAGGGCCATCGGTTCGGTCCGCCGATTATTATTTCTATATTCGAATTCAAATTCGAAATTCATTTTTCAAGTAGGCCGTAAATACAAGCACTTTTGAAAGGTCAAGTCTGTTTATAGGGACTCTACCACCGGTTCGAAAAGCAGATTCTACCGAGAAGAAGCTGATAAGTAACTCGCTCTTTTCCAACATCATTTTACAAGTTTAACAATCAGTGTTCTATTTAGGGTGAGATGAAAGCGGAGAGGGTTACTTCCAAGCAACCTTATCATTATTACCCACGTATAAAAAAAAAACGTATAAAAAAGTTGAATATCTTTAGATATCTGAAGCGGTTGCCCAGAGGGTAGAAGCTCGACTTCACTTTCGGGGGGCCGAGTTCAAATTCCAGCTCGCACCTCCAACTTTTCTAAGTTATATGCGTTTAAAGTAACTAAAATATCACTTGCTTCAACGGTGAAGGAAAACATCGTGAGGAAACCTGCATTCATGATACTTCTAAAAAATGTTCTCAAAAGTGTGTGGTGTCCACCAATCCGCACTGGGCCAGCGTGGTGGACTACGGCCTTAACCCCTTCTCGTTGTGGGAGCAGACCCGTGCGTTGTAGTGGCCTGGTAATGGGTTGATATGATGATGATGATGATCTTTAGATAGGGTACTTACTTAGATTAAACACAAACAGCTCTCTGAGCGCAGCAATCGGCAACACAGCCATCCCCACCAGGAAGTCCGCCGCTACCAGACTCATCAGGGGGTAATGAGAGGGCGCCCGCCGCACTCGCCAGAGCGCCAACATGACGGCGAAGTTGGCAAATACCGTGGCACAAGTGATCGCCAACATAACCATAGCGGCTGCCCACCACCCAGTGTCTGTCTCGCCACGTGGCTGAAACCACACTGTCCACTACCCTCATAATCGTAGTAATTTACGTCTATTAAAAACCCTATGAAGGCTTTCACAGATTTTGCAATATTTAAGCTCTTAAAAAAACACTTTACAAGCACTTTTGAAACGACAAGTAAGAATGCCTTGCCTTGTCGCCCTGAGAAGGATTACGGGCGCTCCCGAGGGGGGGAACGTAAATGTAAGGAACTCGACCATCCAGAGAGACATACGATGAATCGGATCTGTTGATTGCACGCCTCGCCCGAGGCATTTTCGGCCCGAGGCACGATCAGACGCCTGAGCGCATCCTGACATCAAGGATATCGCACACAAAGGTCCTACTAAATACACTGACTGTGGAAGACCTGGCCCCATAGCCAACGTTTTACTCCAATAAGTCCAATCCAATAAACGTTGTCCCGTGGCCGTCTTCATTTGCGGCACGCGGCTGTCTCACCATCCGCACATCCTGCACAAATTTCCCCGTATCCCTGCAGAGCACGGGATAAGAACACACACGATGCCTTGCCTTAAAGATAGACAGCGACACCGGCCGGCTTTAAATACCCATTCAGTAGTTATACACAAAACCAAAGTTAAAGTTACATACAGCTGCGGGAAGAGCCAGTTGTGACAACTGTAGTCTGATCTGACGTTCACACGAAGTAAGATAAGAGCAACTTTTCTTAAAAAATTAAATCTGCACCATACAAGTCTATTTAAAAATTGAAAAACTTACTTGCTAGAGAAACAACTCCAATTATCAAAAAATCAATACAGTCACATCATAAATCTTGAAAGTCACTTAAAATCGATATTTCAATTTAATCATAGCATTTAGGATCACTAAAAGTGTAAATAACTCGAAATTACTATTTAGCATTTAAATTGCATATTTGTCATCGTAATTTTAGGAGGGTAGATTGAAAATATCTGTTGACAAGACCTATCAAGATTATGGACTTTTTTTTTTCTTTTAGCTTTCCACAGATTATAGAATATCGTTTTAGTCAATATGAATTATTGACTTAACCTTGTAAAATTGACGCATTCTGTTTAATGTGTGCTTAAACTTTTAATAAAAACTTGGAAAGTTATAAACTTATAAAGTTGTGAGAGAAAAGCAAAAAATAAGAAGAAAAATGGTGAAACTATTATCAAGGCAATTTTTATAAAGTAGGTAACTACCTACTTTATAAAAATATAGAACCATACCTATTATTAAGTAAATTATTAGTAACTTTTTACTTCGATGTTTATTTTGGAGGGTTTTTTTACATCAGTTTTATGGATGATAATATAATGTAAAATACCCATTAATGGAACTAACATTCCAAATCTAATACCATGTATTATGTATAAGAGTTCTTAAGAGTCTAGTGGGGCCAAATATTGATGCTGGGTTTTTTTGTCAATAAAAATCGATACCGGCTGCGTTCTTTATACTATACTATAGTCAATATACTATATTATACTATAGTATACTATAAAGCACGTAGAGGTCAGTGTTCCTAGGTCACTTTACATGAAGCTTTACTGTAATGTTGCCATAAAATTTAAAAAGATGCTACCAATTTTTTTTTCATACTAGTTGTTGCACGCAACTTCGTCTGCGTTTGATTTTGTTTTTTGATGTGGCACTAAATTTAGTTGTAGATAGATGTAAAAAAAATAAAAGTATTCAGTATCGCTAAGCCTTAAATGAGGAGTTTGCTGCTGTTCGCTGAGGAGTTCTGTCCTCTATCTCCAACCACAGTTTGGGCAAAATTAAACACATATTATAACCTCTATAGTACATAAATAAATATTTAAATCGGTTATAATTTGTCGGAGGTATGGTGTAAAACCGTCAAACACTCATCCCCTGTCCCAAAGGAACCGAGCTTAATGTCGGGATAAAAAGTATCCTATATTACTTCTAATACTTCCAAGAATAGGTGTACAAAGTTTCTTGAGAATCGGTTAAGTAGTTTTTGCGTGAAAGCGTAACAAACAAACTTACATTGACATTTGTAATATTAGTAGAGATTAATAAAGACCTTGCCTATGCTTTAAAGAGGTTTACGATCAATAAAAATAAGAAAATGTTTAATTAAAAGAAACAACCATTTAAAATTTATTCCTTTATTGTCAATTAGGGGAAAATATTTAAAAATTATTCTCCTCAAACTGTAGAATCTTACAATGAAATGCATTTCATAAAAATAATGATAAAAATGTATTTACAGGCGACTTACAAACTAAACTTTCTCTTACATTATACCTACGTAATAGTTTATTACAATTCTTAAAATTGTAAGGCACCTAAAGATTGACAGTGTTTTTGTGCCTTCTTTCGTAATTATTCAGTAATAACTCTTTATAACAATGTGCCAAGAACTATTTTTTGAGCCTTTTTTTTCCATATTTTAAGAAGGGGTAAAACTTGGAATTTTTGTACAAATTTTGTTGAAATATCGTAGACACAAAAGAAGTACAAAGTAAAAAATGCGGGTAATATATTCGAGCTATATTTGGGCTATGTTGGATTTTACTAAATAAATTATAATATTTTTACAAAACAGTACATCAAAGAAGACCAATATGATTGTAAAGAAATGTTAACACCTAAGACTGAACTCAGTAATATATCTTTATAATGAACAAATTGTTTAATAAATTCAAAATGCATATAAAAATTTTCGGAACCGACAGGATTTGAACCTGCGACTCTCTGGCAACGCGGCCTGAGCGCTTTAACCAATTAAGCTACGGCTCTTCTACCGTCAATGCCGAAATTAGTATATGCCTTTTATATCAGTCTGTAATTTATAATCCCTCCGAGTGTAGGTAAAAACACTAATAAAAATTTTAAAAGAACAAATACTTAATTTCAATACTTTCCCTATTGTTTTTAAGTTAATAAGTAACAGTAGTTAGCGTGTAATCTGTGTCAATATCTACTTAAATATTTTACGCAACGTTTTTTAATTCGTATACCAAATGATTAAACGCTTTTATTAATGTTCATTCCAAGTCAAATCCCTTACAAGTTAAACTGATTTGCACTATAGATACATCATACAGAGGAACGGTAAATAAAAAAAAATAACTGCAAACGCTACTTTGTACTCAATAAATTTTCCTAGATCTTTTAGTTCATTTGCTTAATAAGTATACTTTATCTTAGAATGCATTATAAGGAAGCACGCGTTCGTTTTATTTACGTACCCTAATTATTTCTACTAATAATACACAATATTATATTATCACTAAAAGTTTTTAAACAGCTGATATTAAAATATTTTAACAATTTTACGCGCCATAACCTTTCAAGCTTTGACATTCTCGGAGAAAATGGATATTTGATGTGTTGTCAACATTCTATAAATTTTTCCAAAATTTGTAATTGTAATTTGTGCGCATATTTACTGAATTTCTACCAAAATTATTAACATTTTTCGTAGTTTATGTTCATAATTTAGATTGAAATTAATTAATTAATTTAGAACATAATATTGTTTAAAATTGTATATTTTTTACTTCATCATACTAGGATATTATCCAATAAATTATGTTGGCCGTTTTGAAACTAAGATTCCTAGTTTAAAATTATTCAAAAACTTGGCTCATTGGCACATAACAATGACACAGAGAAAAAAAATAAAACTAAAAATCTATAAAAAAATACTACGAAGATCATAGTTACGCGATTCGAGTAATTTTTCTTTTCTTTATTAAATATTAATAATTAATGTTAAGAATAATATTTACAATAATATAGGCGATGTTGACAAATGAGTAGCAGTTTTAAAAACTTAGCTAACGAGAGAAATAGTACAAGAGCTGATAAATTATTTGTACAAAATACTTTATATCGCGTTTAAGTAAATTTATAATGGACCGGTATAAAACACTTTGATCAAAAGATACACCAGCTCTCAAACTTAAATATTTACTTATCAAATAATATATTACAAATACATGAAGGTGAATTTGAAAATTCTAACAAAATTGAGCATACTGGTCCCAAGGTTATGTTTCATTTAAAGCGAACAATGGAATGATGAGATCTTATTGTACGATGTTAACGTACTTTTGGAATAGATATTTTGTTTTAAGGTGACTGAAGATTTTTAGACATGTTTTAAAATTGTTTATACATGTAGAAAAATGTCATACTAGTGCCATTTCGTTCATTTTTTTTGTACCTCCAAAGAGTAAACCTTAAGTCACCCATAAACAATACAAATGGAAGCAATATTGGAATGATAAAAAGCGGAAGATATAACAAAACCTAATGATTAGACTAAGATTGATGCCTGTTAAATCATTGTGTGTTTAAAATGTGACGTTCTCTAAAAAACATAGTACATATTATGAGATTTGATTAATAAATGAAATATTAAAAGCAAATGAAAAACAGAAAAAAAAACAAATAAAAACAGGCGTCAATCTTAGTTAATAACTTATAACTTAAAACCTTAGCCTATAAATTTTACTTAAAATTAAAAAAAAATCTACATACACTACAGTACATTACAAAGTATTACGTGCTAAAGAATCACACATAAATAATTTCCTTTCACGTCAATACGCAAAACAATCTCATTTGTTGATACATAATTCCCATTTAAAAATTATTTTATTTTTTAAAACAGCGTTTTATAAAACAATGAATAAAAACACATATTTAACAATAACAACTATTTAGTTCACGGTGTCCGTGTTACAAATCCGGTGTATTTTTGATACATTTATAAAAAAATATAAGTAATATTAATAATATTATAATCTGTGGAAACGCACACATTTTTATTTCGCTTGTCAGTGACACGTACCCATAAGTTTTGCTCTTACCGAAAATCGCTTAACGAGGCTAAAAAAGTTTTGACTGCAAAAATTTTAATATTGAACATATATTTTATTGCATTTAATTATAAATATATTCTTTAGAATATCTACTCTGTAATTTTATTCCAAAAATACACCAAAAGGGCAATGTTGTTGGATATTGTCATTTCCAGTGCGCTAAGCTAGTTACGTCATGGCTATACAAATCAGTCTATCTTCTACGGTACTCTAGCACCTTGAGATTTCCAAACTTTAATATAAGACAAAAACACCTAATCTACTAATTTTAGCACAGTTTTTAATATGTGGTGTTCAATTAGTTGCTAAAAGAATGTATAAAAGTATTAATGTAAAACTATTTTCATAGCAGATTTTTTATAAATGGGCAACGCCGAGTTTAATTGTACTAACTACAATTTGATCAAATCAAATATTCGAATGAAGAAATATACGTTCCTATTTTTAATGTTCCAAACATTGTACATTGTCAAACCATATATGAAGATAAAAGTATTACAATCTCAGATATTACAATAGTCGATATTATATTAAATTCTTGTCAGTTTGACATAATATTCTTCTATTCGTCATGACCTATTTTACAAAAGCAAAGTATCGTAACAAAATTGGTCAAGCATTCATAAAAACTTTCCAAATATAAATTAATGTTAGGTCTGACAACATTATATTTTTATTAAAAATTCAAGCAATGATGCGAATACTGTAGAGTCTTAACTCTGCAGAGTAGCAAATATTATATTATACTAAAAAAAATATAATATCATTAAAGTATTCTCGAAGACCTTTTTATGTAATCTGTACTACGTAATCTTTATATTGCTAGTTATATATAAAACGCATCAGTGGCACCTTTGTTCGTTTGCTGTATATCGTTAGGTGACAAGGCTGCGCGGTCTGACCAGTCCGAATGGGGTGACTGCGTGAGTGGTGTTTGCGGTGAAGGGGTTGACCAGTGGTCCGGAGACTCTGGTGAGGGAGTCGGGAACGTGTCCCCCATGCCCCAGCTGCCGTAAAGACCTGAAAAAAAATGATTATTATTAATTTAAATATATACTATTATATTAATAATATATTATACATGTTATTATAATCTGCTTTCAGTTGAGTGTCTCTTTATCACAGAGACGCGCGAAGCGCGCGTCTTGAAGTTTCACATCCGTTTGTTTAGTATCGCCCTTTCAGTGGTTTGTTTTTCGCCCGTGCTTATTACAGTTTATTACATGTCCCGTGTCAACCGTTTATTTTCCTGAGATAAAAAGTATATTACTCCTATATTACTCTAGCAGCCTATGGTATGGTACTGTCCGTCTTTTCACAAGTTACATGCCAAAAAATAAGTTGATTGGTTTGTTAGTTAAGGCATAAAGAAAGGACTAATAAACAAACACACTCTCACATTTATAATATTAATAAGCATTAAATAACAAAGTTAAAGTTGACTTCATTACATAGATATTGATGGAAATCTTTAAATAGTCAAATTAGTGAACAAATAAAAAAATCCTGTGCAATTTATTCACACACGGCGGAAGCGTAACTTCTGAAAAGTACCCTACGAGTGATTGAGGTGGATGTAGAGTATCAATCTCTCTCTCTCTCTACGTCGTGTTCCTCATTGCTGAGGGTCGTGACCCCTTCCACTTACAACCTTCTGGACGATTTTCTTGCCATTTGAGCAACGTTTAAAGCAGTATGCACTTTGGTGTCGAGAGCAGTGCGGAGTTGATCCGACTAACGAATCGGGCTACGTCCTCGAGGTCTCTTTCCTTCCACTTTGCCAGTGATCACTATCTTTTCAAGATTGCCTCCATCTCTTCTGGCAATGTGACCGAAGTACTCGAGAATCCTCTTAAGACAGGTGGTTGATAGCCTTCTTGTAATTTAAAGCTGTCTCAAAATCGATGCGTTAGGATAAATTTAGTTTCCATGGTAACTAGAATAGTTAAAAAATATATAATGTTTTCTATCTCACTCTGTCCTATACATTTAAGTCTTTGTTTCTTTATCTAGATATTATTCGGTTTCCTTTGTAACTTAAATAGGAAAAAAAACAGATAAAATAGTATGTATATTTCTGTCTTATTCTTTGCCGGCTTCATCCTACACATATTTGTACTAGTGTCTCTTACCTGTCGTTTTTTCCGTTGCATCGTGTTTGAAATCACAACGATTCTTAAGAAGTTTCACTTCAAAAAATAACTTGAATTAGCGTCACTTCCAATTTAATCATCCATAAAATGTGGATCCGTCAGGAACGCTTTATCTGTCAGGGAAGCTACTCACCAGACATAAGATTGGTGATGGCGGGATGCTGCGCTCCCTGCACCTGTCCTAAAGCTGCCGCGTGCGTCATAACCGCTTGCAACTGTGCGTTGTGCTGTCCATTCGCACCTAAAAGAACCACATAAAATTAACAACTAATCGACGGCTTATTGGCGCAGTGGGAAGCGCCCTGTTTTTTGAGCCCAAGACTGTTGTACAAGTGGAAAATGTTTGTGTTTTTCAGTGTCTGACTATTTATTTGTATAATATAAGTATTTATGTATATTGTTCATAAAAATATTCACCAGTTTTCTTAGTACCTACAGCAAGCTACGCTTACTTTATGGCTAGATGGCGATGTGTTGTCGTAGTCGTATAATTGTATATTTCATTACAATGAGTAGGTATGTGCACTTATTAGATTTCGATGAGGTTTTGCAAGCGAGGCATCTTCATCGATCGATGAATTGATAGATAATATCAGACTTTTGTAATAATAGTTCAGCTGTTGTACTAAATTAGCTCAAAGTTAGGCTCTAACAGGAAATCCCTTGCGAAAACAGCTTGCGGAGTAACGACCAATAAAATTCACCAGCCAGTATTACAGACATTTTATAAAACAGCAGAGTCTCCTATGAATATTGCGAATAAGCTAATTCTATACAACACAAAAGGGAAATCCCCGCATGCGAAGTAGGGACCAATGAAATTCATCAGCCAGTATGATAGACATTTTAAAACACACAAAAGTAGCTTTCTACAATTTTTTCGGCTATTTGAAAACTCAATTTATGCAACACATGTGAGAAATCCCCGCTTGTAGAGGAAGCACCTATGAAATTCACCAGCCAATAGCATGTATGAAGTCGATATTTCTTTTGAGCACAGGTACACAGTTAAAAAAATTATAAAGTAAAATACTGACTTAGATGCGCGAGCGCAGAATATGCGGCCGCATCCAGGTGGTGATGACGTTGGTATAGCTCATGTCTCAGAACGTGGCCCAGATATTTGAAGTTTCGCTTTTTAATTATTAGCAGTAACTCCCGGCTTCTGGCGACGCGTTTTAGTACTCTCACGTTAGAAACTTTCCGTGTCCAGCTAATGAGCATTGTACGGTAGCAACACATCTCGAAGGCTTCGAGACGTTTCTGAGTATCGGCTTTTAGAGTCCAAGCTTCTAAACCATATTATAAAACTACCATTATTATTATTAATTATAGCAAAAGAAGAAATGTATTTATTCTTATTAAATGTAAGTATAAATGCGAAAGTGTATTCGTTTGTTTGTCCTTCCTTCGCGCCCTTAATAAGCAACCAAATAAACCGACCATCTTGATTTTTGGCTATAGCCTAGCCGGTGGTGGCTTCGGTTTTCCTTTCGTTGAGACCAAATTAGAGCACGGCACGCATCACTAACTCTTCGGGGCTATGTGAGTTTTTAATTTAAGCAATTTAAATATCACTTGCTTTAAACGGTGAAGGAAAACATCGTGAGGAAGCCTGCATGTCTGAGAGCTCTCCATAACGTTCTCAAATGTGTGGTAATATGTTTTGGTATTAATAACACTACTGCTGAACTTGGAGACCTGTATGATGTCAACAAAAATACACAAGTGAAGCGCTGATACGAACTACTGTACTATATAAAAGAGAAAGTGTGTGGGTATGTTCCGTATAGGCTCCGAAACAACTGGACCGATTTCAATGGAACTTTCAGGGAATCTCCGGATAGACCTGGCGAGTAATCCTGTAAAGTTTGGTGACGATCGGAGCACTCCTATTTTTGAACTGTCAAACAGAAAATAAAGCTTTTATTTACTATGATGATATTCTATTGTTGGATGTACATGGGTGTAGATAATGATCTTCACCCGCTCGAGAAGAGAATAGAAGAGAATGAATACGGAGAGAAATAAATGATTTATTATATTGAGACTTAAATTAAAAATGTAATGATGTAAGTTTATTGTTTAAATTAAATAAAGCGGCGAAGCGGGCTGGGTACGCTAGTAATAAATATATGTACTACATCGCCATCTAGCCGCAGTAAACGTAGCTTGTTTTATGGGTACTAAGATGACTGATGAATATTATTATGAATGGGTAATATACATTAATACTTATAATATACAGATGAACACTCTGATTTATTAAATTATTATAACACATTAAATAGCATTTCAATTATTCGTATCTAGATAGCCATACATAGGTAAACAACATGTATATAATAAGTTAGATAGATGGATATAAATTCTTTATTGCACATACAGAAAAAAACAAATTGAACAAAACAAAAGGTAAATAAATATATATGCGCAAAGGCGGCTTTATCGCTTGAAGCGATCTCCTCCAGACAACCTTTAATCTAGGATATACATATACTATATATTACTTTTATTATTATACAATTTAAGAATTCCAAATTAAAGAAGAAAGAATTTAAAACTATAAAAATACCTCTCGACAAGCTAATCATTTAACTTATTTTTAAAGGTAGACTCACTTTTTGCATTCCAATACAAGGAGGTAAACCTCAGCAACCAATTAACACATTCGACTAAAATCCTGTCAGGATATTTCAGATTACCCCGCATGTCACCTCTTCTATTATGACGGCCTAGTGCAGTGGGCAGCGACCCTGCGTTCTGAGACCAAGGTCGTGGGTTCGATTCCCAGAACTGAAAAATGTTTGTGTAATGAACATGAATATTCTTCAGTGTCTGGGTGTTTATCTGTATATTATAAGTAATTATGTGTATTAAGTTCATAAAAAAAAAATCATCAGCTATCTTAGTACCCATAATACAAGCTACGCCAACTTTGGGGCTAGATGGCGATGTGCGTATTGTCGTAGTATATTTATTTATTTATTATATTCATTTTTGTGATGTATGAACTTACTTGTAGCTGCATTTTCCTGTACTGGGTTCTGTGCAGGCTCGTATGACTGATGGTGAATTGATACGGCAAGCTTTTGATGTTACATCACTATAAATAAGAAATATAAGCTTATTTTCCATATCGTTGCTTAGCTGACAATATAATTTTGCAAAAAAAAGTTTGCAAAATAATAAAAAAACACAATATTGAATAAAAACCAAAAAGGTAAGTACAAAAAACCTGGCTAGAAGAAAAGAAAGAGCACTTTAAATAGAATTGTTTCCATTGAGATTTAATCATTCTATCATTCTATTGTTCTTCATTTAAAAAATACTGAAGAACATGAAACTGTAGTCCAATGTTTAAACGAACAAATTGAACGATTGGACGACTCATTACAACATGTTTCATTTAAATATGAATGTATAAAAACAAATTTAAAACATCGAGGTTACTATAACATTGATGAATTTCTTAATGACAAGGTGGCATCGAAGCAAGCTCGGCTTTCATCTCACAGAAGATAGAACAGTGATTGTTAAATTGTAAAATGATGTTGGAAAAGGTAACTGCTGAGTTTCTTGCCGGCTTCTTCTCGGTAGAATCTGCCTTCCGAACCGGTGGTAGAGTCACTACAAACAGACATACTTGACGTTTCAAAGGTGCTTATATTAGACCTACTCGCAATTAATGAATTTTGAATATTGAATCAATCATCAATATATTATAAAAATTAAGCTTAATTTGCTTAATTTTTAATTTTTGGATGAATTTTATTTAGTTCTTCCACAAAAACATCTAGCTGTCTATCTGCCCCCGTCCAGCATATTACAGATAGATGATTATTCATTGAAAAGTCAACATCTCCTGAGGATGCTCCAGTTTTGGAGCGAATCGTGCGTAGAGGGTACATTAGGCAGAAGATCTGTTTTTGAAGAAATTATAAATAACACCATACAGATTCTCCTGCCGTTCGCGGAGTATAGCAAATTAAGCTTAATTTTCATATGGATTTCCGCAAAGTATGGCGCCTGCTCCTATCCAACAATCAACAATGATGTTGCTCCCAAGGGGAGGGTGTGCCCATAATCACCACGCTGGCCTGGGTTGGTGATGGCTGATAATAGAATTCTCCCCCCCCCCCCCCCCCCCTACTTACCCTGCGATTGCAGTCAAAGGCTAATTTGTAGTACCTACACTTTACTTTGACGTCATAGTGTTTCAATACTCGTAGTGTCCACGATTGCAAGCGTGGAAAGAAACTATTTGCTAATCCCACAGTCTACATCGCACTGCTGGGTCATAGGCCTCCTCTCTCATAGGAGTATGGGTTTTACAGAATTGAACCACCACGCCCCAATGCGGGTTGCTGGGCTTTAACGGCTTTTAAAGTTAGTGGTAACAATCGGGCCTGAAGGCTCAATGAACTCTCTTGAGGCACGGGAGTCGACACCAGGAATTTCCCAACTCTACTTCTCTGGTACTGAGAATTCGTAACTGACCTAACTATTTTTCACCCAACCTGGGATTGGAACCTAGTACCTCATGAGATGCTAACCACTAGACCAATGAGACAGTTTATATTTGTTTAGTAATTAGTAATTATTACGAAAGCTGTGTAATTAATGTGAGTTAATTTTCTGAGAAACAATACGTACTGAACTTACTTCTGATTATTGTCAATTTGTATGTGGACATTCGAAGATTTTTGCTTTGGTGTGGTGTTCATTTGTGTTGAATCCTGAAATAAAAAATCCGTAAAAGTAATTTTCTTCCTATATTTAAACACCCAGATACTGAAAAACAGTCACGTTCGTCACAAAAAGATATTCCAGTTTTTGGAATCGAATCCACGGACTTCGATTCAGAAAAGCAGGGTCGCTGCTCACTGCGCCAAACGGCCGTCAAATTAATATATTTATGTATTACAAGATGTTTTAGTATTGTTCACAAACATTTTTTTATCTTACGTAATTTTTTTTTTTTTTAAATTAAAGTATACTATATTATTTCTTATACCTACAAGAATATGCATAAAAGTTTCGTGTTTCTTCTTCTCAAATAATCGATTGATAGCTTCATTTTTAAGATAGGTATAGGTATTACTTAAATTGTATTATTGTTAAATTACCTGTTACTTTGGTGAAAGGCTACGTACAGCTCAGGCGAGGGCTTTTTTATAATTTTTGATTGCTATTGCTTTAAAAGAGTGTTTTTAGGGTTCTGTTCCAGAAGGATTTAGAAAGGATCCTATAACTACTTACAACTGGAGCCTCCGCTCTCCGTATGTACATCCATCCGTCCATCCATCCATCCGTACGTGTGTGTCAGCTGGCTGTATCTCCTAATATATAAGTATTAAAATCTGTCTGTTTTAAAAGTTTGTGATTATCATTGCTATAAAAACGTGTTTTAGGGTTTTGTGCCCGTAAGGTGCAAACAATACCCTATTACTACTTAAAACTGAGCTTCCGCTGTCTGTCTGTCCGCAGAACCCTCCGTCCTTCCGTCTGTGTGTCAGCAGCTTTATCTCAAAAAACAATAACATATTGAGCTTTATTAAACATGAACCGTTTTACCATTTTCTGACAGCGCGGTGAGACTGTCCGCCCACGATGTGCGCGAATCGGTGGAGGGGAGGAAAGAGCTCGCAAGATGAACCCGTACTGCATCACTATCATGCAAGCCGGCACGTAGAATGAGAATGTAATGCTGAAAAAGACATACCTGTGGAACAAAAGAATCATCACCATCTATGGTACATGTTATTAAGTGCATCTGTATCCATTATATTTTAAATAGAAATACATTGAAGAAACACCTAATTTTATTTATAAATAAGTGGCCTGCTACAAACTTAGCCCTATCCTTCAGCCTATCAAAACAACTCTTTACTCTACGTACCCATCTTGTAACTTAAGTGGAGTTTCCCTTAGTGAGACTATCTGACTTATTGGCCCACTATTTCTAAATGCAATCTTGTTAGAGCAACTTACCAAATATTAGTGTTAACGTCGCAAGCCTTTTCTAATTCTCCCGGGTGGAAGGACTTCGGAGAGGGTATGAAGGCGTCTGGCAACGCCACCAGCGCTGACACAGGCCAGACCAGGATTGATAAGGTCCGAGCCCTTCTCGCCCTCTGCGCCCTTGCCAAGGGCGCTGTGATGCCGGAGTATCGCTCCCAGCCAAGGGCGCACAGCGAAAGGATAGATGCGGTACAGCATAGCACGTCCAATGTACTCCAGCATGCACATATAACACGATCTCGGGGAAAATAAGTAGATTTACCCGCGCTATTAAGGCAAAATAGCTTGAAACATTTAAAAACGCGGTGAAAGCAAATTATCTTGCACAATAATGACGACTTTTAGTACCTTTACTATGTTTTTTTTATTATCTATATGCTTATAAGTATTTATGTATGATTGAGTATATATTAGTTTATTATTTTATATTTATTTATTATATTTATTTATATTTTTTAAACAACTTTACTGCATAATAAAGGAAACACAGGAACACTTACATTAACATAAATTATATGCAAAAGGCGGCCTTATCACTAACAGTGATCTCTTCCAGGCTACCTTAACTATTGGAATAAGGCAATGAGAGACGGGAAATAATATATATATATATATATATATATATATATATATATATGATATACATAAATAATTAAATAAAATAAGAAATGTAATAATATAATATATTAAATAAATATAATATATATTAATAAATATGCATAAATACACACACACACATATACATATAATATTAACATGTTTATAGTGACAAATAGTGCCTCCTTACACGACTTTTGACGCAAGGTATTTAGAGCGCCGAATGTCATCAGGGAGTTCATATTTCTTATTTGTGCAATTTTGTTTATGTATTAGTATTTGAATGTAGGTTTATAATAATTTTACACCACCTGTCCGTTCATCTTGTCCTAATCCAAAGGTTGCCTGGCAGAGATCGCTACTAAGCGATAAGGCCGCCATTTGTATTCTACTTCTGTCTTTGTATTTCTATTGTTTTTCCTAACTTCATAGTGGTGTACAAATAAAGAGTTAAATAAAAAAATAAAATAGTTTCTTCTTATAGACCACCATATAGGTAAGTGGAAAACCATCGCTTATAAAGAGAGCAACACTTCGCAAAGCAAGCAAGAAACACGTCATGTAAAGTACCGCCCTGTGACTGCTCCCTAACGCTCTGGTGAGCGCTTTGATATTTTAAACGAGTGGTCCCGGTTGCGATCAGTATATTTATTTGATATAATTGCATGTTCAATTTGGTCCAAAAAAAATTCATTTATTTCAAGTAAGCCTAATACAAGCACTTTTGAAACTTCAAGTCTGTCCGTGTGTAGTGACTCTACCACCGGTTCGGAAGGCAGATTCTACCGAGAAGAAGCCGGCAAGAAACTCAGCAGTTGCTCTTTTCCAACATCAAAAATTTACATTTTACATTTCAACATTCATTTTTCTATCTTGTGAGAGATGAAAGCGGAGCCGGATGCTTCCAAGCAACCTTGTCATTAAGAAACTCATCAATTGTATAATAACCTCGCTGTAATAAATGTGTTTTAACACATTCTTTAAACTTATGCATTGGTAGGTCCAAAATTACCTTAGGAATCATATTATAAAAGCGTATACTCAATTCCACAAATGACTTCTGCACCTTTCGCAGACGATATGCAGATGTCACTAATTTATGACCATTTCTTGTAAGTCGACTGTTTATATCCACTTTTTGTTTATAAAGACTAATATGTTGCTTACAAATACTATATTGGGAATTCATTGTCATCAATATCATCATCCTAGGCTCACTAATGTCACTATCACGGAATGAAGGTTCTAGAACATAGACCTAATTGTGGGTTGGCGGTCTTAACGATTATTCTGTCAAGCTAGCTATAATAACAGGGATTAAAGTAGGGCTAGGTGTTCATTGCATGCCCTGTGTAATGTAACTCTGTTTATAGCCAATAGTTTTCGACTTATTATCAGTAGGGCCATCGGTTCGGTCCGCCGATTATTATTTCTATATTCGAATTCAAATTCGAAATTCATTTTTCAAGTAGGCCGTAAATACAAGCACTTTTGAAAGGTCAAGTCTGTTTATAGGGACTCTACCACCGGTTCGAAAAGCAGATTCTACCGAGAAGAAGCTGATAAGTAACTCGCTCTTTTCCAACATCATTTTACAAGTTTAACAATCAGTGTTCTATTTAGGGTGAGATGAAAGCGGAGAGGGTTACTTCCAAGCAACCTTATCATTATTACCCACGTATAAAAAAAAAACGTATAAAAAAGTTGAATATCTTTAGATATCTGAAGCGGTTGCCCAGAGGGTAGAAGCTCGACTTCACTTTCGGGGGGCCGAGTTCAAATTCCAGCTCGCACCTCCAACTTTTCTAAGTTATATGCGTTTAAAGTAACTAAAATATCACTTGCTTCAACGGTGAAGGAAAACATCGTGAGGAAACCTGCATTCATGATACTTCTAAAAAATGTTCTCAAAAGTGTGTGGTGTCCACCAATCCGCACTGGGCCAGCGTGGTGGACTACGGCCTTAACCCCTTCTCGTTGTGGGAAGAGACCCGTGCCTTGTAGTGGCCCGGTAATGGGTTGATATGATGATGATGATGATCTTTAGATAGGGTACTTACTTAGATTAAACACAAACAGCTCTCTGAGCGCAGCAATCGGCAACACAGCCATCCCCACAAGGAAGTCCGCCGCTACCAGACTCATCAGGGGGTAATGAGAGGGCGCCCGCCGCACTCGCCAGAGCGCCAACATGACGGCGAAGTTGGCAAATACCGTGGCACAAGTGATCGCCAACATAACCATAGCGGCTGCCCACCACCCAGTGTCTGTCTCGCCACGTGGCTGAAACCACACTGTCCACTATCCTCATAATCGTAGTAATTTACGACTGTTAAAAACCCTATGAAGGGCACATGATTAGTGGGTAAACTTGCCTTCACACCTTTCACAGATTTTGCAATATTTAAGCTCTTAAAAAAACACTTTACAAGCACTTTTGAAACGACAAGTAAGAATGCCTTGCCTTGTCGCCCTGAGGAGGATTACGGGCGCTCCCGAGGGGGGGGAACGTAAATGTAAGGAACTCGACCATCCAGAGAGACTTACGATGAATCGGATCTGTTGATTGCACGCCTCGCCCGAGGCATTTTCGATCGACACGATCAGACGCCTCAGCGCATCCTGACATCAAGGATATCGCACACAAAGGTCCTACTAAATACACTGACTGCGGAAGACCTGACCGGGCCCCAGCCTGGCTGGTTTTACTCCAATAAGTCCAATCCAATAAACGGTGTCCCGTGGCCGTCCTCATTTGCGGCACGCGGCTGTCTCACCATCCGCAGGGGGCCGCCCTGCACAAATTTCCCCATATCCCTGCAGAGCACGGGATAAGAACACACACGATGCCTTGCCTTAAAGATAGACAGCGACACCGGCTGGCTTTAAATACCCATTCTGTAGTTATACACAAAACCAAAGTTACATACAGCCGCCGGAAGAGCCAGTTGTGACAACTGTATTCTGATCTGACGTTCACACGAAGCAAGATAAGAGCAACTTTTCTTAAAAAATTAAATCTGCACCATACAAGTCTATTTAAAAATTGAAAAACTTACTTGCCAGAGAAACAACTCCAATTATCAAAAAATCAATACAGTCACATCATAAATCTTGAAAGTCACTTAAAATCGATATTTCAATTTAATCATAGCATTTAGGATCACTAAAAGTGTAAATAACTCGAAATTACTATTTAGCATTTAAATTGCATATTTGTCATCGTAATTTTAGGAGGGTAGATTGAAAATATCTGTTGACAAGACCTATCAAGATTATGGACTTTTTTTTTTCTTTTAGCTTTCCACAGATTATAGAATATCGTTTTAGTCAATATGAATTATTGACTTAACCTTGTAAAATTGACGCATTCTGTTTAATGTGTGCTTAAACTTTTAATAAAAACTTGGAAAGTTATAAACTTATAAAGTTGTGAGAGAAAAGCAAAAAATAAGAAGAAAAATGGTGAAACTATTATCAAGGCAATTTTTATAAAGTAGGTAACTACCTACTTTATAAAAATATAGAACCATACCTATTATTAAGTAAATTATTAGTAACTTTTTACTTCGATGTTTATTTTGGAGGGTTTTTTTACATCAGTTTTATGGATGATAATATAATGTAAAATACCCATTAATGGAACTAACATTCCAAATCTAATACCATGTATTATGTATAAGAGTTCTTAAGAGTCTAGTGGGGCCAAATATTGATGCTGGGTTTTTTTGTCAATAAAAATCGATACCGGCTGCGTTCTTTATACTATACTATAGTCAATATACTATATTATACTATAGTATACTATAAAGCACGTAGAGGTCAGTGTTCCTAGGTCACTTCACATGAAGCTTTACTGTAATGTTGCCATAAAATTTAAAAAGATGCTACCAATTTTTTTTTCATACTAGTTGTTGCACGCAACTTCGTCTGTGTTTGATTTTGTTTTTTGATGTGGCACTAAATTTAGTTGTAGATAGATGTAAAAAAAATAAAAGTATTCAGTATCGCTAAGCCTTAAATGAGGAGTTTGCTGCTTTTCGCTGAGGAGTTCTGTCCTCTATCTCCAACCACAGTTTGGGCAAAATTAAACACATATTATAACCTCTATAGTACATAAATAAATATTTAAATCGGTTATAATTTGTCGGAGGTATGGTGTAAAACCGTCAAACACTCATCCCCTGTCCCAAAGGAACCGAGCTTAATGTCGGGATAGAAAGTATCCTATATTACTTCTAATACTTCCAAGAATAGGTGTACAAAGTTTTTTGAGAATCGGTTAAGTAGTTTTTGCGTGAAAGCGTAACAAACAAACTTACATTGACATTTGTAATATTAGTAGAGATTAATAAAGACCTTGCCTATGCTTTAAAGAGGTTTACGATCAATAAAAATAAGAAAATGTTTAATTAAAAGAAACAACCATTTAAAATTTATTCCTTTATTGTCAATTAGGGGAAAATATTTAAAAATTATTCTCCTCAAACTGTAGAATCTTACAATGAAATGCATTTCATAAAAATAATGATAAAAATGTATTTACAGGCGACTTACAAACTAAACTTTCTCTTACATTATACCTACGTAATAGTTTATTACAATTCTTAAAATTGTAAGGCACCTAAAGATTGACAGTGTTTTTGTGCCTTCTTTCGTAATTATTCAGTAATAACTCTTTATAACAATGTGCCAAGAACTATTTTTTGAGCCTTTTTTTTCCATATTTTAAGAAGGGGTAAAACTTGGAATTTTTGTACAAATTTTGTTGAAATATCGTAGACACAAAAGAAGTACAAAGTAAAAAATGCGGGTAATATATTCGAGCTATATTTGGGCTATGTTGGATTTTTCTAAATAAATTATAATATTTTTACAAAACAGTACATCAAAGAAGACCAATATGATTGTAAAGAAATGTTAACACCTAAGACTGAACTCAGTAATATATCTTTATAATGAACAAATTGTTTAATAAATTCAAAATGCATATAAAAATTTTCGGAACCGACAGGATTTGAACCAGCGACTCTCTGGCAACGCGGCCTGAGCGCTTTAACCAATTAAGCTACGGCTCTTCTACCGTCAATGCCGAAATCAGTATATGCCTTTTATATCAGTCTGTAATTTATAATCCCTCCGAGTGTAGGTAAAAACACTAATAAAAATTTTAAAAGAACAAATACTTAATTTCAATACTTTCCCTATTGTTTTTAAGTTAATAAGTAACAGTAGTTAGCGTGTAATCTGTTTCAATATCTACTTAAATATATTACGCAACGTTTTTCAATTCGTATACCAAATGATTAAACGCTTTTATTAATGTTCATTCCAAGTCAAATCCCTTACAAGTTAAACTGATTTGCACTATAGATACATCATACAGAGGAACGGTAAATAAAAAAAAAATAACTGCAAACGCTACTTTGTACTCAATAAATTTTCCTAGATCTTTTAGTTCATTTGCTTAATAAGTATACTTTATCTTAGAATGCATTATAAGGAAGCACGCGTTCGTTTTATTTACGTACCCTAATTATTTCTACTAATAATACACAATATTATATTATCACTAAAAGTTTTTAAACAGCTGATATTAAAATATTTTAACAATTTTACGCGCCATAACCTTTCAAGCTTTGACATTCTCGGAGAAAATGGATATTTGATGTGTTGTCAACATTCTATAAATTTTTCCAAAATTTGTGCGCATATTTACTGAATTTCTACCAAAATTATTAACATTTTTCGTAGTTTATGTTCTTAATTTAGATTGAAATTAATTAATTAATTTAGAACATAATATTGTTTAAAATTGTATATTTTTTACTTCATCATACTAGGATATTATCCAATAAATTATGTTGGCTGTTTTGAAACTAAGATTCCTAGTTTAAAATTATTCAAAAACTTGGCTCATTGGCACATAACAATGACACAGAGAAAAAAATAAAACTAAAAATCTATAAAAAAATACTACGAAGATCATAGTTACGCGATTCGAGTAATTTTTCTTTTCTTTATTAAATATTAATAATTAATGTTAAGAATAATATTTACAATAATATAGGCGATGTTGACAAATGAGTAGCAGTTTTAAAAACTTAGCTAACGAGAGAAATAGTACAAGAGCTGATAAATTATTTGTACAAAATACTTTATATCGCGTTTAAGTAAATTTATAATGGACCGGTATAAAACACTTTGATCAAAAGATACACCAGCTCTCAAACTTAAATATTTACTTATCAAATAATATATTACAAATACATGAAGGTGAATTTGAAAATTCTAACAAAATTGAGCATACTGGTCCCAAGGTTATGTTTAATTTAAAGCGAACAATGGAATGATGAGATCTTATTGTACGATGTTAACGTACTTTTGGAATAGATATTTTGTTTTAAGGTGACTGAAGATTTTTAGACATGTTTTAAAATTGTTTATACATGTAGAAAAATGTCATACTAGTGCCATTTCGTTCATTTTTTTTGTACCTCCAAAGAGTAAACCTTAAGTCACCCATAAACAATACAAATGGAAGCAATATTGGAATGATAAAAAGCGGAAGATATAACAAAACCTAATGATTAGACTAAGATTGATGCCTGTTAAATCATTGTGTGTTTAAAATGTGACGTTCTCTAAAAAACATAGTACATATTATGAGATTTGATTAATAAATGAAATATTAAAAGCAAATGAAAAACAGAAAAAAAAACAAATAAAAACAGGCGTCAATCTTAGTTAATAACTTATAACTTAAAACCTTAGCCTATAAATTTTACTTAAAATTAAAAAAAAATCTACATACACTACAGTACATTACAAAGTATTACGTGCTAAAGAATCACACATAAATAATTTCCTTTCACGTCAATACGCAAAACAATCTCATTTGTTGATACATAATTCCCATTTAAAAATTATTTTATTTTTTAAAACAGCGTTTTATAAAACAATGAATAAAAACACATATTTAACAATAACAACTATTTAGTTCACGGTGTCCGTGTTACAAATCCGGTGTATTTTTGATACATTTATAAAAAAATATAAGTAATATTAATAATATTATAATCTGTGGAAACGCACACATTTTTATTTCGCTTGTCAGTGACACGTACCCATAAGTTTTGCTCTTACCGAAAATCGCTTAACGAGGCTAAAAAAGTTTTGACTGCAAAAATTTTAATATTGAACATATATTTTATTGCATTTAATTATAAATATATTCTTTAGAATATCTACTCTGTAATTTTATTCCAAAAATACACCAAAAGGGCAATGTTGTTGGATATTGTCATTTCCAGTGCGCTAAGCTAGTTACGTCATGGCTATAC
Source organism: Pararge aegeria (assembly GCF_905163445.1). NCBI lineage: Eukaryota > Metazoa > Arthropoda > Insecta > Lepidoptera > Nymphalidae > Pararge > Pararge aegeria. The sequence goes on from NC_053183.1 coordinate 3,000,362, forward strand.
AAATCAGTCTATCTTCTACGGTACTCTAGCACCTTGAGATTTCCAAACTTTAATATAAGACAAAAACACCTAATCTACTAATTTTAGCACAGTTTTTAATATGTGGTGTTCAATTAGTTGCTAAAAGAATGTATAAAAGTATTAATGTAAAACTATTTTCATAGCAGATTTTTTATAAATGGGCAACGCCGAGTTTAATTGTACTAACTACAATTTGATCAAATCAAATATTCGAATGAAGAAATATACGTTCCTATTTTTAATGTTCCAAACATTGTACATTGTCAAACCATATATGAAGATAAAAGTATTACAATCTCAGATATTACAATAGTCGATATTATATTAAATTCTTGTCAGTTTGACATAATATTCTTCTATTCGTCATGACCTATTTTACAAAAGCAAAGTATCGTAACAAAATTGGTCAAGCATTCATAAAAACTTTCCAAATATAAATTAATGTTAGGTCTGACAACATTATATTTTTATTAAAAATTCAAGCAATGATGCGAATACTGTAGAGTCTTAACTCTGCAGAGTAGCAAATATTATATTATACTAAAAAAAATATAATATCATTAAAGTATTCTCGAAGACCTTTTTATGTAATCTGTACTACGTAATCTTTATATTGCTAGTTATATATAAAACGCATCAGTGGCACCTTTGTTCGTTTGCTGTATATCGTTAGGTGACAAGGCTGCGCGGTCTGACCAGTCCGAATGGGGTGACTGCGTGAGTGGTGTTTGCGGTGAAGGGGTTGACCAGTGGTCCGGAGACTCTGGTGAGGGAGTCGGGAACGTGTCCCCCATGCCCCAGCTGCCGTAAAGACCTGAAAAAAAATGATTATTATTAATTTAAATATATACTATTATATTAATAATATATTATACATGTTATTATAATCTGCTTTCAGTTGAGTGTCTCTTTATCACAGAGACGCGCGAAGCGCGCGTCTTGAAGTTTCACATCCGTTTGTTTAGTATCGCCCTTTCAGTGGTTTGTTTTTCGCCCGTGCTTATTACAGTTTATTACATGTCCCGTGTCAACCGTTTATTTTCCTGAGATAAAAAGTATATTACTCCTATATTACTCTAGCAGCCTATGGTATGGTACTGTCCGTCTTTTCACAAGTTACATGCCAAAAAATAAGTTGATTGGTTTGTTAGTTAAGGCATAAAGAAAGGACTAATAAACAAACACACTCTCACATTTATAATATTAATAAGCATTAAATAACAAAGTTAAAGTTGACTTCATTACATAGATATTGATGGAAATCTTTAAATAGTCAAATTAGTGAACAAATAAAAAAATCCTGTGCAATTTATTCACACACGGCGGAAGCGTAACTTCTGAAAAGTACCCTACGAGTGATTGAGGTGGATGTAGAGTATCAATCTCTCTCTCTCTCTACGTCGTGTTCCTCATTGCTGAGGGTCGTGACCCCTTCCACTTACAACCTTCTGGACGATTTTCTTGCCATTTGAGCAACGTTTAAAGCAGTATGCACTTTGGTGTCGAGAGCAGTGCGGAGTTGATCCGACTAACGAATCGGGCTACGTCCTCGAGGTCTCTTTCCTTCCACTTTGCCAGTGATCACTATCTTTTCAAGATTGCCTCCATCTCTTCTGGCAATGTGACCGAAGTACTCGAGAATCCTCTTAAGACAGGTGGTTGATAGCCTTCTTGTAATTTAAAGCTGTCTCAAAATCGATGCGTTAGGATAAATTTAGTTTCCATGGTAACTAGAATAGTTAAAAAATATATAATGTTTTCTATCTCACTCTGTCCTATACATTTAAGTCTTTGTTTCTTTATCTAGATATTATTCGGTTTCCTTTGTAACTTAAATAGGAAAAAAAACAGATAAAATAGTATGTATATTTCTGTCTTATTCTTTGCCGGCTTCATCCTACACATATTTGTACTAGTGTCTCTTACCTGTCGTTTTTTCCGTTGCATCGTGTTTGAAATCACAACGATTCTTAAGAAGTTTCACTTCAAAAAATAACTTGAATTAGCGTCACTTCCAATTTAATCATCCATAAAATGTGGATCCGTCAGGAACGCTTTATCTGTCAGGGAAGCTACTCACCAGACATAAGATTGGTGATGGCGGGATGCTGCGCTCCCTGCACCTGTCCTAAAGCTGCCGCGTGCGTCATAACCGCTTGCAACTGTGCGTTGTGCTGTCCATTCGCACCTAAAAGAACCACATAAAATTAACAACTAATCGACGGCTTATTGGCGCAGTGGGAAGCGCCCTGTTTTTTGAGCCCAAGACTGTTGTACAAGTGGAAAATGTTTGTGTTTTTCAGTGTCTGACTATTTATTTGTATAATATAAGTATTTATGTATATTGTTCATAAAAATATTCACCAGTTTTCTTAGTACCTACAGCAAGCTACGCTTACTTTATGGCTAGATGGCGATGTGTTGTCGTAGTCGTATAATTGTATATTTCATTACAATGAGTAGGTATGTGCACTTATTAGATTTCGATGAGGTTTTGCAAGCGAGGCATCTTCATCGATCGATGAATTGATAGATAATATCAGACTTTTGTAATAATAGTTCAGCTGTTGTACTAAATTAGCTCAAAGTTAGGCTCTAACAGGAAATCCCTTGCGAAAACAGCTTGCGGAGTAACGACCAATAAAATTCACCAGCCAGTATTACAGACATTTTATAAAACAGCAGAGTCTCCTATGAATATTGCGAATAAGCTAATTCTATACAACACAAAAGGGAAATCCCCGCATGCGAAGTAGGGACCAATGAAATTCATCAGCCAGTATGATAGACATTTTAAAACACACAAAAGTAGCTTTCTACAATTTTTTCAGCTATTTGAAAACTCAATTTATGCAACACATGTGAGAAATCCCCGCTTGTAGAGGAAGCACCTATGAAATTCACCAGCCAATAGCATGTATGAAGTCGATATTTCTTTTGAGCACAGGTACACAGTTAAAAAAATTATAAAGTAAAATACTGACTTAGATGCGCGAGCGCAGAATATGCGGCCGCATCCAGGTGGTGATGACGCAACGCTGCCATGTGTGCGGGCGACGTTGGCAGCGATGGCCGTGACTTGCCCGGAGATGGTGATCCTGAGAATAATATAGTTTTAAATCATAGCCCACACTGCATATGCTGATCTATAAGTTTTGAATCCATCTTTACGGAACCATCGGATTCATCTATCAGTAGGTGCTTGTCACAGTGTTTACCAGATGGAAACTGTTTACGTAACTTGAAAAGTTACACTAGTGGCTCAGAAACAAGAGGTGATGTTTTCGTACCTTTAAAAGTTACTAGGGGCTCAGAGACAACAGGAGATGTTTACGTACCTATATACGCGTGCGGTGAGGTGGTCTGGTTGCTGTGCGTCGGCGAGTGGTTTGAGTAGGGGGGCGACAGCGAGGCGCCCAGGGCACCGCCGCCGTACTGCAGCGTCTGGCCCGTCTGCGGACAAACGTACTGTCTTCAATATTAGTATCGGAGTTACAGAACACTTATAAACTATCAAACGATAAGACGCATCTGACAATAAAATAATAAATAGAAGGATTTTTAATTAAACTGTCAGGCTAAACTGTTAATCATCATCGTCAGTTTTAAAAGTATGTAATTTCAGTCCGCTTATATTGTATCATATACCGCTAAACAACGTATCTACCTCGATTTTTTCAGGGCTCGACCTCTGGATCAGGCCAAGAACTGTTTCCGGTTATTGTCACTAGCATATCGTAAGAATAGTAAAGCCAAACCACCCCTTGGAGTAACTTGGTAGGTCCATCTTCTACAACATTCTCTTATGAGATAGACTGTGTCCAGCAGTGGGAGATTATATATATTATTATAGGCTGTTGAAGATAATGGCGACAAAAAGAAGCTGATGAAAATAATGTATCACTTAAGGGCTGCGATAGTAGCTGCTTGAACCAATAAACTTTAGATACCATTAAAAGAACATTTATTCTGTTTCTTTATCCTTGACAATAAAAAGCATCAATTCTGGTTCATATTAAAAATTTAATTGGAATTGTATTGTTCTTTGCAGAGTTGCAAAGATAGCCACTAAGAGAAGCCAATAAACTTAGATATCACTTTAAGCTGGTATGACATTAATGACCGAAATCTTTAGCAATTTATGAACAGGTGGCCACCAAAAGGGGGTTTAGAACATAACGTATCATTCATATCTGGAATCACACTATGTTATAGTAATAACTGACGAACTGAGCAAGAAACACGACCTACAAAGTACTGCATTATGTCCAACAACCAGAAACGTTGATGTTAAGAATCATGTGCATGTAAACCGGCAACTACGCCCTTCAGAAAGGCATTATGGCTGCTTGGCCATATTTCTTCCCTTGACAGGCTCTTCAAAATATAGTATCGGCTCACAAAAATGTCTCATACTTAATAACCTAAGAGAAGGATAATAGTGTAGAAGTGTTGGAAGCATACCTTGACACAATCGTCATAGCTGGGCGGCTGCTTGTGCTGTACAAGTTGCTCTACAGCCGGGAACTGTGCCATCGCGTTTGAGTATAGCGATGTCGCGTCGTACGGCGACGGTAGATCCTACAAAATACAAACCTAGTTTAGATAAGGAAAGACATTTAAAACATCTCCATGCAAACGCGGAAAATATGTCATAAGTCCCGTAGCCTTGGCTAAAGCTGAGGCGGGAAACAAGACTCGACGCTAGTGAAAATTAGTCAAGAGTGCAATTTTTTTTTAATGCTGAATACAAACTCTTTGTTTGGCTTGGAACAACATTAAATCTTAGAAAAGGGCTCTTTCACAAGCGTAGTGCGAAAAACGCATATTTTCATGATATACAGTTGCAAATAGTACCACTTCTCGCAATCTATTAAAACATATTTATATATCAAAAGAAGAAAAATTAAAATGAAAACAGTTTCAATGAAAAGAAAAATAGCATTTGAAATAACATTGTATTGTATATATTACCTGTAAATTTTGTAATGGCGATTCAACTGGACTGAGACTGAATCCCAAACTTTCTACGCTTTGTGGCACCTCCTGCGCCACTTTTTTGTTGTTCTTTTTTACGCTGGGTTTCCTGTTCAGAAGAAATATAACCATTTTTATTTATTTATTTATACAAAATAAATCTAGTTCACTATACACAGTAAAGGAAAATTACGAATATTATGTTTCTAATCAGTGTGACTAGCCACTTAAAGGTGTGCACAGCATTCTATATTATATATTCAAACAGCAAAATAACCGATATTAACTTCAAAATTATAATAAAAATACAAAAAAAATACAAAAATAAAACTTTTGTTTAACAAAAGTAATATTCATCATCATCATTACAATAAGAAAAACTATAAAAATAACAAATGAAAACTAAAAATTATAATCCAAAAGTGCAGTAAAAAACCATTAAGTAATTAAAGAAAGGACATGATAAATCTATAACCTTGATTATTTAACAGTACTGGGGAAGCGAGTGGATAAACTTTGGCATTAGTAGAAAGCATCATATTTTTTTAAAAGAAGCTTAAGTAAAAAATATTTATCTAAATGATTACGGTACCGTCTTATCTGCGAGGGCTGCATATTATTGTCGTACGCCTGCTCCTGTGGACTGTCGGGGCCTGGTTTCGCTCGGGCCTTCTTGGGTTTACCCTTGTTTGTCGTCGAACTTATCACTGTGGGCTGACTGATCAGATGCGGATGTGGGTTTGGTGACGCTGCGGGGGAAAAATTTATTTTATTTAAGTACAGGTTAAAGGAGTTTATATAAAATAATACTATTTTATCTTAAACCATCAATATTATATTATAGACTTAAAGACAGGAAGCATGTTTAAATGAAAGCACGATAGAACCCTTTTTGTGTCCTTGAACTTGTAACGTGCCTTTAGTTAAGATACTCGTAATGTATCATAACGAACGCCCAGCAAATTGTTTCGAACGTACAATTAAAACAATTTACTGCGGCTTTGAGACCATCTTCTAAAACAATTTACTGAGTCTAGTAGTTTAGTGTATGAGTGAGTACCGTCTACAACAAAGCAAGTTAATGGGTCTTTGAGACTTTACTAAAAGTTAGAAGTAATAACGATCATGAAATGATCGAGTACACGCATACAAGGCTTGTACGACCGTAATATCCAAAACATAGAACACAAGAACTTACACATAAAAACATAGAACTCAAGAACTTACACATCAAATGGTGATGTTGCGGTGGCCTTGGACAGTGCTCGTCAAGTAAACGCACGATGTCATCGTGCATCCTCTCCTGAGCAACATCCCGCGGGAGTCTGTCCATGTGATCTGTGATCTCTCTGTTTGCCATGGCATCTAATAGGGCTTTACAAGCACCATATGAGCCCTCTCGTGCACCAAGGAATAATGGGGTTTCATCCTGAAATAAAATATTTTATTTTATTAATAACCAAGCATATGAAGAAAAGGAGAGGACAGGCAACAGTAGATTAAGATCTTTTATTTTATTTAAGATTATTATGTCTATTTTACTGCTGCCAGCATCAATCAAAATAAAACAACGCAGGCTGGGTTACTTATATTAAGTTAAGATTCTTCGGCGGAATCTTTCAACATAAGTAATTTGATTTTACATTTAATTCTTTAATATTAGTACTTAATTCTAACTAAGATAAATTAAGTTTCAAAACATTACTCTTCTCTCGTTAAAATTCTTTGTCAGGAGATATATTTTAACACTTAGCTCGATTAGTAAGCCGATTGCAAAAGTGTTATTATCACGCAATCATACCCAAGCCAAATAATTGTGTAGGTAACATTTTTTTTTAATTTACGTGGTGGAAAAGCTTTATTGCCACCTGACTTATAGTGTAAAACTGAAGCAATCAGAAAGCATTGCGTTCGTAATCTAATTGCTATCACAGTCGACTTCCATAACTCCAAGCGAAAACCCGCAATATGAAAAAACCCTCAAAGGAAAAATATTACTAAGAATACAGAGTTTGTTCTGTATTATTTTTGTTGTGTTAGTAATCAGAAACAAATAAAGTACGGTATGACCGTTAAATAATTTTATAAGGTATATTACCTTGTCATCCTGCGCGTCCCTGTTCGCTCCATGAACGAGGAGGACATTTACAGCGTCGACATTATTGACTGCCGCGGCCCAATGTAACGCGGTTTTACCACTGTTGTCCGCAGCGTTGATATCAGCATCTGCGTTTATTAAGTCCTCTACCATGCCTTCGATTGCTAGCCTGTTGAATAAATTAAAATGTTTTAGGTTTATCATCATAATATCAACCAGCCCAGGGGCTCCTCCAACAATGAGAAGGGGTTAAGGCAGTAGTCCACTACGCTTGCCCAGCGCAGCTTGGTGGAATTTGACTCTAAGCGCCTTTGAGAACATTAAAAAGAACTCTCAGGCATGCAGTCACGATGATTTCCTATACCGTCGAAGCAAGGGTTATTTTAATTGCTTAAAACGAACCTAACTTAAGAAATTGGACTAAAGAAACAAGCGAGGTGTTGTCAACAGCATAGATTGAAGTGTACACTGACACACATCATACAACGGGCCACCTCAGTTCGAAAAACTCACAAGTGACTGAGCATTTATAGTTTTTTCGAATTTAATGGCGAGGCTATTAATGGTACATGCGCAAGCATCACTGACAGTGGAATTCAGGCTGGTCAAGTAATATCAACTAGAAAATTGAGGTTGATTCATTTTCTTGGATTGTTATGTATCGGATCCATATAGTTCTTTTCAGAAACAAGAGGGAATATCTGAAAAGATAATCTCTCAAGTAAATCCAATTAGCACTTTATGGGCTGGATTTTTTAGTTATACAATTGATAGCTCAGATGATGGCTTAGATGGTATATTTTTTCCCAATAGCAAGATGCTTTTATCACTTTATAGCTTCAGATATAGCTTATTTATTTACCTGGCAGCAAGTATAAGCGGTGTTGTTCCATCGTGCATCCTGGCGTTGAGATTAGTGGCTCTATTCCGCAGAAGTATTTGGAAGACGCCCATAGCGTCAGCTGCTACTGCAGAGTGCAATGGAGTTCTTCCTGTGTTGTCTTGTGAATTTGCGTCCGCGCCCGCATCTAATAGACGCTTAGCTGCATCAGCACGTGCGTACCTGTGTGAAAATATAAGTATAATTTACTATCAAGTCTACACGATTATGACCGGCTGGTTTATCGGCCGATTTGCGCAGTGGGCAGCGACCCTGCTTTCTGAGTCCAAGGCTATGTGGGTTCGATTCCTACATCTGTAGAATGTTTGTGTGATGAACATGAATTGTGAGATATTCATCAGTCATCTTAGTACCCATGACACAAGCTACGCTTACTTTGGGGTTAGATGGCGATTTGTGTATTGTCGTAGTAAATTTTTAATTTATTAATTTATTTATGTCCGCTCTGAACTTTTGATAAGTATATTTTTCCTGTATGGAAACTTTCATGCGCTTTTCTACAATGCATTAAATGCTTGTGGGAATTTCATGTTTTTCAACGGTATAACTTTCGCAGTGAATTAACTGCGATTGTTTTTTTAGAAGATGCCTTGGATTGAAATCTGGCACCAGGATTCGCTATGGAAGACCCAAACTAGACGACCATTTAGTTGAAAAGAATTTACTCGTATATCTTCTGTTATCAACTTACCTAGCAGCAAGATGTAAACTGGTTTCCCCAGTCTTATCCATAGCGGCATTGAGCTGTGCACCCTGAGCCACTAGCTCCGATATGATGTGCGCTGTTTGTTCTTCTTCTACATCGGATCCGGTGTCCAAGCCACCGCCTCTAATAGCGGCTACCATTAAAGGTGTCATTCCAAGAGGACCTCTCGCGTTTACGTCTACATGGCCGTCGTGCTGTTGAAATACATAAATATATATGATTTAATTAGATAAACAAACATACAGTTTTAGAAAAATTATATGCAGAAACCAGTATTTCATTAAATATGAAAGTACATAGAAGTTAGAGGAGAAGAAATGCTTTTTGGAAAAAAACTTACAATAGCAGGTGGCGTCATCATAGGTGGAACTCTAATATCCGCTGCATCCAAATGCTGTTGTGTCCAAACCCTGGGCTCGTGCCCAGCTTCTTCATAATCTGTAATCGCTGTGTGATCTGATGCATAACCTCCCGGCGCTCCATTTGCATCTCCTGGCCCTCTAGCTCTTTTAGCTCTCGGAGGAGCAGACCCGTCGTCATCTTCATCAGACCAGTGTGGAGGTCCCATATGACCGCCATTAATATCAACGTCTATACATCCAATAGACCCCTTATTCAAATTCCGCATTTCCTGGCCATCTGGTCCTCGACGACGTGAGCGACGTCGTGTCGAAGAATTATTACGAATAAACCCTTCCGGGAACCAAGTGATACCGGCAGCACGTTTCCTTTGTGCTGTTACAAGAACTCCAATTAGAAGACCAGCTAGCAGAACGAGAATAACACCAATGAAGACGTACTTTGAGTTTGTAGGCGTATCTATATCGTCAGGAGTAGATACTCCCTTGACTTGGAAAATTGGAAAATCTGGTGACAAGGAATGCTTCGACGCTGTTGCTGCCAAGAAATCAGCGGCTTCACGAGCCGAGAAAAAACATTCTGACCCAGACATCATAGTACATTTTCTGTTGTCGATTTCTAAGTAAACTTGTACTCCCGATTGTCCTCTTTCCGTGTAAATAATGTTGTGTTTCTTTCCGAATTCAGTGTCTTGAAGACCGATATCAGTTGATCCTTTCCATGGGACAACCATATCGTTACCCAAGTGGTCTTTCTTTATGAGTACAGTTGTCCGTAATTGATGGCCCAAGTCCCGTAAGAAGGCAATTGAGTTTTCTTTAAACGTTCGCATGTCCATGAGTAAAATTACTGACATCACACCCTCAGCTAGATCAGGGGGTTCGTTTTCGCAATCGAGACCGTCCCAGTTACACTCTGCATTATTACACCCATAGTCACAATGGCCGTTAGCGTAGTGTTTTTGACAATAGGCGTCGTATACGGGATTACATTTTTGCAGGGACTTCTCACAGTCTCTACCATCGAATAAACAAGCTTGTGTATTGCAGACTTCATTACATTCTCCATTCATAAATACTTCCCAGCATTTTATCGGAGCCGTGCAATTCGCCCATGGGTTAATACCGAGGGAACAATCATTTCCGTCGAATTCACAAGCAAAAGTATTACATTCTTCATCACAGTGATGATCGCCTTGTTTCTCCTTGCATCCCAATTTCACGCACTGTTCTCTTTGGAATGCCAAATCTAACTCCTGAAGCGTAAGGACTGGATTTTTACCGTATACACTCGATACCGGACTTCCATAACCACCTCTTGAATGGGGATCGTGTATATCACAGTTCTGTCCGGTCCATTGTCTAGGACAGTAGCAGACGTAGTCACCTGGTTTGTCTATGCATCGGGCTTCTGGATGCTTACAAGGATTAGAAAGGCATTCGTTCATTGAATCTATTTCACAGTTCACTCCAGACAAACCTGATGGACAGTTGCAAACGTAGTCCCCGTTTTCCATTGTCCTACAATAGCCTCCATTTTGGCACGGATTTGAATCACAAGCATAGCCTGAATATTCGCAATTTTTGCCGTAAAATCCATCACCGCACAGGCATTCGTGTCCACCTTGAATGGCTGTGCAAATACCGCCGTTTTGACAGGGCGAGTTCGCACAGAAATTAACTTTAGCATCACAATGCCTACCCATGAATCCAGGTTTACAATTACAGTGATAATCGTTGACTAGTTGCACGCAATCCTGCGTTCCGGGATTCGAACAAGGGTTAGATAGACACTCGTTAATGTCGCCTTCACACCGCGGCCCTACGAAGCCAGCAGGGCACTTGCATTCGAAACCACCAACTTTGTCGATGCAAGTACCGTTATTGTGACAAGCGTCTTGCTTACAATCGTTGACGTTGATTTCACAAATTTTACCCAGAGTTCCGAAGGGACACGAGCAGGAGAAGTTGTTGATCAGATCGTGACATGTTCCTCCATTCTGACATGGATTGGGAAGGCAGTCGTTAACATTCAACTCGCAGTTCTGACCCTGGAAACCTTTGGTGCACTGACATTGGTAAGTTCCAACTAGATCTTTACACACAGCTCCGTTCTGGCAAGGGGCTGAGTCGCATTCATTAATTTCCTTCTGACAATAGGAGCCCGTGTAGCCGTCAAGGCAGTGGCATCGATGGGAGTTGCCAATATCCTCACATGAACCGTTGTTGCATAGTTGTTTTAGTTTTACCCCTGTTAACAAACAAAGTTTAGTTAATGATTGAAAGTGCATTGTTATCTTGCATAGATATTCTAGTTAATAACAACGTCTTACCTTTACGAATGCTGGCGTCTTTACAGGAGACCATTTCGACATCACAAAGCTTGCCGGACCAACCGGGTGCGCAGGTACAGGTGTATTGCGGACCCTTTTGTGAGCACGTTGCGCCATTTTCACAAGGATTGTTTTCGCACCTGAGGGCAAAAAAATGGAAAATTAAATTTTAGTAGTATAGTTTGAGTTTGAGTTTGAGTTGATAAGATGAAAAATACTTACCAGTCAACAAAATCCTCGCAGTGCTTCCCTGTGTAACCGTAGGGACAGTGGCAGGTGTAATGGGTGACGTGGTCGTGGCAAGTCGCACCGTTGTCGCAGGGAGAGCTGTCGCACATGTTTATCCGAAACTGGCAGTTGGAGCCCGTGTAGCTGAGGAAAACCAAGAAAAAAATTGACTACTACGCTTTTAAACAAGTAAATAAAGTTCAATTTAATTATACCACTATGTGCTTAGGCAGGGCGCAGCTCTCTTAAGACTATCATAGGACAGATGTGTTGCTTGAATCCTAGACTCGGGTGGTTCTACTTCATATTTTTTTATTTTAAACTCTCGATTACACATTATCTATTGTGTGTGTACAGGCGTTAGTTTGCGGATGTCCTTGACATAAAATAAACACGGAGCATGATTTGCTATAATTTCTAATTACCTCAGTGAAATCTATTAAAGAAAACACACTACGTCTTATAGGGTGACCAGCTAATGCTTTTTTATACCAATGATTTAATATGTTACTTTCTGGCTTCAACGTTGTTTTTATCTGGAGTATTTGAGCGTTAATTAGCGTTTGAATACTAGGATATTTGATATATTTTAATGGGTATTAATACAATGACCTTAATTAGTAGCTATACATAGCAATTTTACATAGAGGAACGGGAAGTGGATGGATGGGGAGGCCCAGAAAAGTACCAGATGTGATGGCACTCTTTGGAAAAAGCCTACGTCTGGCCTGAAACTAAAATAATTAAAGTCAAATATCAAAGCAACTTACCCTGGAGGGCATGAGCAGTTGTATGAATTGATGCCGTCGATGCAACTGCCGCCGTTCATACAGCTGGACTCCGTGCAATCCTCGTCATTCGTCTGGCAGTTGATGCCCGAGAAACCGAGTCGACACGTGCAGGTGTAGGATGCAACATACTGGAGAAAATTAAAACATTTTTGTATTGGTCGGAATAGATCAAGTTTTAACATGTTTAAAATGTTTATCACTAAGGTTAAAAAAATAACTTAAGCCTGTGAGATTGCGATACCTAAAAGAAACCTGACCTGACCTAAGTTTATCGTTGGCTTCTTCTTAATCCAGGATGCGATCGGACCATCAAAGCTTTGATTTTAAGTATAGCGGCTGAATTATTTGCCTTTTTATTACACTATAAGTTAGCCGTCAAAAAATTCAAAATTCAAATATAATACCTATCCTTGATTTGTTTTCTACGCGGCTTACCAAAACGCTAGATCTTTTGGAAGCAAGTTTTGGTCGGCTGGATGTAAAAATCATAAGAGGCTTTTGTATTATGTCTATTTCAATAAAGAAGGTTTTGTATATGACTTTACCTGATTGCAAGTAGCGCCATTCATGCAAGGGCGAGACTGGCACTCGTCGATGTCAACTTCGCAGTGTTTGCCGGCGAAACCGCTCGCACACAAGCAGTTGTAGTCGCCGATACTATCCAGGCATGTCGCACCGTTTTGACAGGGGACTGGAAAAGAAGATTTGGTTAGACCATGTTAAATAAACGAAATAATATCCCTAAAAAGCCTTCAAATACGATGTTTTGTAAAGACAAACACACGGCAGAAAGGCTGACCATATTTAATATCGATATTTATAGTCATGAATAGCAAGTAGGCTACTTTAAATCCCTGAAAAAATTGTTTCCGTGGGATAGAATTGTTTTCGTTTTTTTGGTTTTTTGGCATTTTTTTGGCAAGAAGGTCGACATATTTTTTTCTATAGTGGTCGTATCAATCCTCAGTTGGCCAGCCTGGTAAACTAAATAATGCTTATGCCGTCTAATTCCCTGTAGTGGGCCGGTAATAGGTGTAAAATGGTGGTAAAACCGGAGTCAGAGGGTAAAATATATACGCTATAAATTTAAATTTAAGTGAAAGTAATTCCCTTCCTATATATAAGAGTCGTCTGGTCTCTCTTTGGGTGTTGGCAGTTGAAGTTGTTGCTTTATTGCTGTCTGTAAATTATGTATTCTTATCTACTTTTCTATATTATGTATATTTTATACTTATATATTACATATATTTATTTAAATTATCTATGTATTAGTATCTATACATATTAGTATTTATGTATATGTTACAACACTCTTGGCACTGTCCCGTTCTCTTGCTCTAAGTTTCTACAAAGGTTGCCTGTAAGAGATTGCTTGCAGCAATAAGGCCGCCTTTGCATGTCTACATTGTTTACTTTTTCATGAATGTTTCTTTTCCTATATGTATGTTTACGTGCAATAAAGTGTTTCTTCTTTTTCTTCTTGTTCTTAAGTCGCCATTGAATCATTAAGATAATGAAACTAGACTTCTTTCAGTCCGACTAAATTAGATCGCGTCTGACTTTATCGCCGTGACTAAGCAGTTGTCCGCACCCGTCCAGACCATTGGGCACGTAGATTCTACTTATTATAAAAACTAGTTCCATAGACTCACAGGAAGCGCAGTCGTCCGTGTTGATCGCACAGTCCTTGCCCTCATAGCCACGCGCACACAGACACGCATACGAGCCCTCCGTGTTGATGCACGTGGCCTCGTTGTGGCACGGCGCCGTGACCGCACACTCGTCCACGTCACGCTCGCACAACGCACCCGTCCACCCCACCGGGCACTGGCACGTGAACTCCGCGTACGACGCCTCAGCTATGCAGCGCCCGCCGTGACGACACCTAACACAGAAATAACATACATTTAATAAGTAATCCAAGCAGTTATATTCTTTTGGGTAGTCCTTCGCCTTCTCTTTCCGGGAGATTTTAAAAACGCACTTTTTAACTTCTCAGAGTTAATTTAAGAAATTAAATATCACATGCTTTAACGGTGTTGGAAAACATTGTATGGAAACCTTTTCTGAGAGGTCTCCACAACGTTTTCAAATGCGTATGAAGTCACAAACTTGGCTAGCGTGTTGGAGTACGACCGAAACCCAAAACCCTTCCCAGACTGAAAGTATTTATTACAGTATAACTCAATATCTTATTCTCGTCACCAAGCAAGCTTCCAAAAGCTTACTTTAAGATATGTGAGTACCTACACCATATTAAAGTGTTGATTAAAGATATTTATGTAACATGTAAAATTCTTACTGGTTGGGCAAGCAAGGATCAAGCGTGTTCTCGCAGTTGCGACCGGAGTGGGGAGGTGCGCACACGCATCTGTACCCGTTGACTAGATCGATGCAAGAGCCGCCGTGCAGGCATGGGTTGCCGGCACAATCGTCGATATTCGTTTCACAGTTCACACCTTAAAAAAAAGTTTGACCTTAAATTCTTAGATGCTGATGATGAATTAAAGAAGTTAGTACTTACTAAGAGCTGTAAAATAATTAAATACGTTTATTACTAATTTCTTGATATTTATCAATAACTAGCCTCGAGGTTGATAGACTTAAAGTGGTGTAGCAACCAATGACCACGGGACAAAAATCTAATCTAATTCAAAATATGTGTACCTATATGCAATTCAGAGTGCAATTAGGTAATCGGGATGTATGATGATAGATCAGAACCATTATGTTTAGGGTTATTCCCTTTGAAATAATCTAGAATGATCTTCGGGTTTTCTTTATCGCCACCATCTGTTCTATAAGAACTTTCTCATAAAGAGTGAATCTTCTAAGCAAGCGCGCTCTTTCTTAGGCTGCATCATCAGTTATCATCAGGTGTTATGGCCAACAAAAGATAGTCTATAATTCAAAAAAGATCTTTAGTTGTTTTGTGTCCTTGACTTACAGCTAGTTGTCGAAGTTGTAAACCTGTAACTTACCAGTGAATCCCAGAACGCAGTCACACTTGTAAGCGTTAAGTCGGTCGTGACACGTCCCTCCGTGTTGGCACGGGTTGGAACTGCACTCGTCTATGTCCCTTTCACAACGCTGACCTAAAAACAGATAGTGATATCATCAGTAGGAAGGATTTTGCGGTTTTAGTTTCCGCTGGTGGGCAAAACTTTTATAGAATCGTACCTACAGGGAGATAAAAGTATTTTCATATTAAATTATCTTTTTATATGTTTACACTTCAAAAGAGGTTGTGAAATAATTTCTGGTTTTGAGTGAGAGAGAGAGAGAGAGATAGAATCACTGAAATCCTGTCAACACCAATAACGAATCTGAGTTTCTGAAAGGGTCAAGAATTCTTATTTAAATTCTACTCTGAACATTATTCTTTTATTATTAGGTGTTATAACTTAAGCCACAGAAAGCATACTTTTTCTTATTCTACTACAAGTTAGCCCTCGACTGCAATTTTGTGATAGTAGCGAGCCAATCTGTCAGGGATGAAAGGGGTTATATTAAACCATCTTTAATCGTTTTCTACGCGATACTCAACTTAACTTTCTAATATACTACATTCTGATTTGTTTTCTCTTCTTAAATTAAATCTTTCTTTATTTCTATTTCAATGCCATAACGCAGCTTTTCTATTATCTCTAGTATTTCTCACACATAATAAACTGATTGGTATGCTTTCATAATATATTATGTTAAGTGTAATACATTTTTTTGGGAAAAACTACTATGTTCAATAAATGTGTTGATAAAAATTATGTTTAATAAAGACGCACCTCCGTAACCTGGGAGACAGTGGCAGATGAACTGGTTGACACCGTCCTCACAAGTACCGCCGTTGATGCAGGGGTTCGAAGCGCATTCGTTCACGTCGGAAAGGCATCTGGAATTTTTAACAATGTGATTATATTTGAATTAGAAATAACATTGTTTACAAAAGTAGTCTCTATAGTAAAACTGAACCTAGCCTCGCTGGCCGAAAAGTTAATTCAGTTGACAGCAAATTTGGCTAGCCATTGTGGAAAGTTACCTGTTACCACCAAATAACCCATAAATCTATATTTTGCATTCTGGAGCCCAAGTTTCGAACTGAGTTCATTTTATCTTGGTTGACAGATACGATTCATGAACGTATGCCTTAGAAATGTAACTATGGTCTATGATCAAATGCCTCTCAGAGTTCTCCAGATTGTTCTCAAACATTATGGAGAACTCTGAGAGGCATGTGAAGTCTGCCGATCCGCACTTGGCCGAAACCTTTCTCATTTTGAGAGGAGATCCGTGCCCTGTAGTGGACCAGTAGATTAGTACCAGTGATCTACTAGTACAAGATCTCCTGAAGATACCTTGACCTCCAGCCATATACCTACCTCGCATCATAGTATCCCCGTGGGCATTCGCAGCGGAAACCATTGATGCGGTCGATGCATTTGCCGCCATTGGCGCATGGGTTGGACAAGCACTCGTTGATGTTGGTCTCACAGTGTTGGCCCGTGAAGCCAGGAATGCACTCGCAGGTGTACCTGGGGCACATTTGGTCCAATTACTTCAAGGTCAAATACAACCACGCACATATACGCACACGCACACAGATATTAGTTTCGTCTTAAATAGCGAAATGAAAAACTGGGTAATCAGGCTGACCATTACAAAATTGCGTTCCGAAATTTAAAAAAAAAAGTTAAAGAACACTTATGGAATCTCAAAAATCGAAATTCGAATCGAAAAGTTTAGAAGATTTTCCTTCATGATATAATATTCTTAAGTAAAATAATAAAAATAACATGCTATGTTTTATGAATAAATAAAAAAAACTCCATCTTGATTTTTTTTATAGTACGAAGTCATGCATAATATTAAGTTTTATTGCACGTCTTATATTGTTTTTGTGCAGACTCGATGGTTTCTTAATTACTTATTAAAAAGCATCACAAACATACAAAGTACATGCTATAATTATAAAAACAACTTACTCAAAATAATTGTTGCTGCATGTAAAAGAAAAACAGAGCATGTTAATTTTTAACAAAACTATTAATAATTTATAAGAAAACATATAAGTAATATTCAACAAGTATTTCAAATAAACGCACACATTCATACTTATGGGACAGTGTGCGTATGCGTACGTAGCGCGTGTATGTGAGAGTTAGTGGGCGTTTAAATTAAAAGACATTAGAAATGCAGTTAGTACATTAAATTCGATTTAAGACAGATCTCTGTTTCATGACTGTGATACAAATAAACTCAATTCGCACACAAATTCTCACTCCTTCAAGTTGTTAAACCATTATTTAAAAGATGTATACCTGTTAATTCCGTCAATACAAGTGGCTCCATTTCTGCATGGATTAGAGTAGCATTCGTTAACATTGATCTCGCAGTTTCTGCCCGAAGTACCCGGTTTACATCGACACTGGTACCCGTCTATGAGATCCTCGCAATGTCCTGTGAAATAGAGATATAAATTATTACTTTTACTTGGTATCACTATGACTTATTATTTTGTAGCAGGCATTCTCCACATAAATGCGGTTTTTAAACTGAAGAATTTTAATTTAACAAGACTCTTATTAGTGCTTGAACATTTTGACCTTCAGGTCAGTTCTGACAGTTAAAATGTTTTAGCAGTTCTGAAGTCTTTTACTTTTCTTAATCACTACTATTAACATTGACAATCTCATTATACACTGTACAGTACCAAATGTTTTGATACAGTGAAAAACATTTGGAACCGTACAGTGTGTAATGGATTCCTGATCCCAGAAAATTATCAAAGAATTCAAAAGAGAATGCAAAAGATATAAGAAGAATAAGTCAAGGAAAGTTTATCTTTTGTAGAAGCTAATTTATTATTTGTGACTTTTGAACAATGTTCATCTCAAAAGTTGGAATTTCATAAATTCATAATTTTTTTACAATATTTGTCTATAAGTCCACTACAGGTTTTGCCTTTACAGATATTTCCACGTAAGTCATTTATCAGCAACAATAAATTTATACTCTAAGTTCCCTTTATCTTTTGATAGAAAGTACACAAATTAGTTTTTGACATTCCGAATTGGCAGGGATTTCACTATAAATATATAATAAATAACCTTTACCTCCAAATTTGCAGGGCTTAGACTCTAAGTAAATAATAAGCCTTACCTCCAAATTGACAGGGATTCGATTCGCACTCGTTGATCTGCGTCTGACATACTCGGCCAGTGTATCCGGGATGACAGTTGCAAGTGAAGCTATTGTCGCCATCGATGCATTCGCCTCGGTGACATGGTGCGGAAAGACAGTCGTTGATATTGGTTTCACAGGACATCCCTGAGAAGAAAGACATTGATATAATTTAAGAAATACACAAGCTGATATTAGAATTTATAACACTGAGTAATAATTTTCTCAGAATTTCTTTAAGAGTTACTTGTGCTAGATTTATCTGGTAATCTTAATCGCCTCGTACGACACCCACAGGAAGAGGAGGTATTAACCGTAGTGATTTAGAATTAGTAGACTGATGAATCTTTTTCAACTCACCAGTATATCCTGGAGGACATTCGCAGGTGTATCCAGCAATAGAGTCGTGACAAGTGCCTCCATTTCGACACGGACTCGATGCGCAATCATCGATGTTCACTTGGCATCGAGCGCCGGTAAATCTGTGAAAATAGTATGAGTATTTTAGAGTTCACGACTTTCAGGTACCTAAGTCAAAAATACTTAGTACATCTTTATCTAGATCAAAAATGTCAAATAGAATAGAATGGGTCGATTTTGACCCATTCGATTTTGGATTGGTCTGGTGGGAGAACTTCCATATGGCTTGTTACCATCCTGAGATTGCAGTCAAAGGCTTACTTGTACCAACCAACTGCTGTTGCTGGAAATTAGTTAATGAAGTAAAATCTGTCCTAAATTAAAAAAAAAACACTTATTATACTCACCCAATAACACAGGTGCATTTAAAAGCGTTGATCATGTCATGGCAAACTCCTCCGTTCAGGCAAGGGTTGTTGGCACATTCGTCTATTTCGACCTCGCATTGAGTTCCAGTGAAACCTGCAAACAAAATGTTTGTTTATTTAATATACCTTTAATATGGATACCAATAATAGATCACAATCCTTACTTAAGCAGAAATTATATTAGAATAAAATGTAAAATAGTAATTGCGCAAATTAAATCAAAGGCAAAGGTAAGGTAAGGATTGTGGTAAAAATTATATGAGTACAAAACTAAACGAGCTTGATACGGACGGAAAGAGATGGCTTGAATTTCAGTCATGACAAAATATGTACAGAAGTAAAGTAAATGGGGATCAAATATACAGTCTAAAGTTTAAATCATGCAGCGTATATTGTAAAATAAAATAAACATAATGTACTCTCCTAGCTAGAAAAGTTAAACATATGACAAATATAGCAAGAGTGCATAATTAAAATGACAGCGCTCAACAATCTGTGTCCTCGTAAACCGTTAAGTGTATAAACAACGAGCGCAACATTGTTGGTTTTCTCGGAAGGTACAAAGTGGTATGTCAGCTGCTGCGGTATAGTCGCACTGGCTTAATTAGAATGTCGAAGTGAATGTAAAAGGGACGTTCGTCGAATCGGAATGCATGGACTATGGCCGTACTGACGATGATGGGTATGTTTTCTGGTCCATTTTAGTACATGTAAATTTTAACGATGTCTCCAGCAGTAGAGACTCGCTTTGCAAATCAGAGATCTTGATTTCCATTCCTAATTCGAACAAGAGATTTCGCTTCGATAACCATTTCGTAGTGATGATGATTTCCTTAATTGACCTACAATTTATCGCATGTACGGCCTGCAGTTTGGTGAAATGCTTCAGCCATACGTAGCAAAACCATGTAACTCTTCATATGCTAACATAGCTTCATCATATATTAATTTGATTTTGCTAAAGTACGACTTGATGTAGATACCTATCGATGAGAGAGAAGAATAAATAAATAAATAAAATAAATATACTACGACAATACACACATCGCCTTCTAGCCCCAAAGTAAGCGTAGCTTGTGTTATGGGTACTAAGATGACTGATGAATAGTTTTATGAATAATATACATAAATACTTAGAATATACGTATAAACACCCAGACACTGAAAAACATTCATGCTCATCACACAAACATTTTCCAGTAGTGGGAATCGAACCCACGGCCTTGGGCTCAGAAAGCAGGGTCGCTGCAAACTGCGCCAATCGGCCGTCAAATGTTTACATATCATTTTAAAGACTTCTTCTAATCTGCAAAGTACACTTTTCGCTTCACTTTATTTTCACACAAGGCCTTTTTATCTTCACGGGCCAACTTTTACAAAACGGTGCGGCGTGCCCACTGCCAGTTCAACTTTGTTGTTTGAGTAGGGTCTCTGTCTCATTAAGCTTAGAAGTTTAAGTTTGCACTACATAAATTATTATAATCAAACTAGTGCCAGGTATCTTACACCGTGAAATAACGGCATGCATCATACGTCACTCCCACCTGTACATGCATTGATAATCTATTAAACCCTGTCCCAAGTATCTTGAGTAGAAACCTCAGTGGAGAAATGCTCATGAACAATTCAACGAAATACCATGTATGTCTAAGTAACGATAATTCTGATTCTGATAGGTTCCAATAAAACTAAGTAATATACTATTTTGCAATATCCAATCAGATAACAACGGAAACCTTTTACCCCATTATCGGGCCCATTATAGTTTAAACAACAATAAATAATTCAAATTCCAATTTTCAAAGCAATAAAATGTTATGCAAGCATTTGTATAGCTGACGTGCCCTATTGAGCCTTTATCGTATTTACCAAAATGGTAGTTAGGGAGGGGAGGACACGCCCAATGCGCGAGCGCATATCGCGGGCTGGATGGTGGTATAAAAACAGGCTTTTTTTTTTTGCTAAACTGTTGAAAGAATTGGCTAATATTTCCTGAATCCTGATATTCTGTGGCCATTGAATGCTTAAAGGTCAACCAAACCAAAGTGACCAGTGTCTCGATTCCAGGTTTAATGTCTGTGTCCTGTGTGCGACCAATGTCTTGTGATTGGTCGCAAGCAGGACGCTTTTTGACTCTTCTTCATAAAAGGACTACAGAGTAACTTTTTCCACACATCAAATTGTTTCTAAAAATAGGTTTCGATTAAAGCCATCAATCGCATCCACAATTTTACAGATCAATGATCACAACGATGTAACGTTTTATGATTTTTACGAAATTTGACTTTAATGCCGGTTTTACTAAACCTAAGAATAGCATTAATCGGTGGCTGGTGTTTCGTGGTGATTACTAGATAAAATAAAAACTTTTCACGAACTCTTATGCGATGTCTAACGACGTTAGGCGCTGTCTTACTGTTAAGGTGAATCGTAAAGAATGGAGGACTCGTAAACTGACACTTGTCAGATGAAATAGACATAAATTCGGTTTTTTTAATAACTTTATTCCATACACTAAATACCAAGAACCATAGACAAGTTAGGCTATATGAGTTGCCTAGTGAAAATCGATTGGTGAAAGGTAAATGTATGACTAGGAACATTTTTTGATCAGGTGTTTATTACTTAGACATTGCCTTGTCCGACGTTAGTGAAAACGGCCAAATAACGGCCAAAAAGCCAATACCTTAAACGGTACCTACGCTATGAGTGAGTGATTTGTGTCACAACGTAACAGAACAGGATTTAACTAAGCGAACTAACTACTTACTACAGTATAAAGAAGAGAATCCTTCTTTTCTCTGTGCTATCTCAGAGTATTAAATTGTGCAGCAGTCAATAGTTTTTTATGATAAGAGTAAATAAATTGTTCTGCTTTTTAAATCGCGAATGCTTTCAAATTGTGCCAGAAGCAATCGTCACGATTTCGGATCACAAGCCACAATAAGAATGTCCGGCGCAGGCGCGGGCGCTGCTAATGTAGGTTTATGCGCATATTTGAATGTAGAACTCTTTCAAATATCTATCCTATAGGTTTGCATACTTAGCTGCATTTAAAAGATTGGTATTTTTCTTAGTTAACCTCGAGTGTTTCTCAAAACACTCGGTACGAATACAACTCACGATAGTTTTTAATCTAATATTTTAATGAATCACTTGACTATAAGTGGCGACATGTTAATTCTTTTAATTAAACATTTTTTATTTTTCCACGCCTTTGAACATTTGCAACGGAGGGATTTACTTTTTAACAGATTTTTCATCTTCATCATCATCATATCAACCCATTACCGGCCCACTACAGGGCACAGGCCTGGCCACAAGAAGGGGTTAAGGTCGTAGTCCGACACGCTGGCCCAGTGCGGTTAGTTGGACTAAACAGACCTTTGAAAATATTATGGAGAACTTTAAGGCGTGCAGGTTTCACCATGTTTCCCTTCACCGTTGAAGCAAAGTGATATTCAATTGGTTAAAACGCACATAACTTAGGAAAGTTAAGGCTGGGCTTCGAACTCCGCCCTCCAAAAGTGAATTCCAAGTCCTATCCACAAGGCTATTACCGCCGAGCGCAATAATCACTTGGCCATAATTGTTTCGAAAATACCTTTCATCACGCCGTTGCCAACTAACGGTCGCATCTCGAGACAAAAAAAACCCCGAGTGCAAAGCCCCGAGGGTTATGTTTTATACCTTGAGAGAAAAAAAAAGTATAATGTCATACCGAGCACGTTTGCCCTTATTAGTCCACTTGCCAGACCAGTCTGGAATCACTCATGCGTGAGATAAACGCTATCACCCGACCGCTTTATGTGCACCCGCGTTTTGTTAAGGACAGACACAGACTGTACAACTTTCTAAATATATTACTTTGCTTTACTTGGAGGCTTTTTTTACACGTTGCTTATTTATCTTCCCTTGTGGTTATGTGTAAGTGAAATCTTGCAAAATCTTTGAAAACCAGTTCCCGGATACAAAATAAGCAAAGTGAAGCGGTGATAGCGCATTGGGCCTAAGCTCGACTTTGGGCGGGCTGAGTTCGAATTCCAGCTCGCACCTCCATCTTTTCTAAGTTATGTGCGTTTTAAGTAGTTAAATATCACTTGCTTCAACGGTGCAGGAAACCTGCATGCCTGAGAGTTCTATATAATGTTCTCGAATGTGTATGGAGTCCTCCAATCCGCACTGGGCCAGCATGGTGGACTACGGCCTTAAACCCTTCTCACTGTGGTTATGGGTTGATATGATGATGATTATTATACAAAATAGTCTGAAATTTAGAGCGTCGATAATACGCCATGACAATAAAATCTGCTGTGTCATTAGCTCTAATGTGACGAGTGCGGAGGTACTGTACTAAAACCCATGCAGAGTTCAACATCAATAGATTGATCTGGATAGGTTAAAATATTTACGATGACGTACTAGGTCTGAACGTGATGCCAGTAAATCAACACTTCTATAAACGGGCATACCGAGTATAACCTTTAACACTTCGGCTACATAAAATATCTTTGATAACAAACAAGATTATTAATAAGCATTTTTGGATTTTCCCCATTTCTGTCTAAATTTCAAAAGCCTCGAGGTATATATTATAGTGTAACTCTTACTTTAAGTTAATACACTGAATAGATAAGTAGATATGGTTACATTAAAAATGCCCGAATACCCTGAAAATTTAATTTTTGTTCCATCCACCAACGTGTTCCGCCTTAACTTCGTCCTTTGATCAAAGTGCCTTTTCAAATTGTCTGTACTATAGAGCACTCAAACTTCGATCATAACCGGGCAAATTGTGAAGCTATGTACCACATTCTGCAGTGGTTGCCGTGTTATGGTCCACGCAATTTTGTCTGGTTATGTCACGAGAGGGGACGGTTCCAGTGAGTGGTTCCATCCGCATCATTGCATCGCTGACATGTTTTGTGTACTTGACAGTGCGTTCAGGTTGATATGAGCATGTTGGTATACATTTCATAGCTTGGAGGTTACAAAAACAGTAATATTATGTCACAGAAAATAAATAAATGACGTACATAGGGACCTAGAAAACTTCGAAATTCGTTTGATGGCAACTTACTGTACGAAGGAGACCTGGGGTCAAATCCAAGGAAAATAATGAGAATTTAGAAACAACCTGGTTGTGTTTTTATCTGTACTTGGAGTAAATATAAACAATTAAATACGCCATCTTTACCTTCGTTTTCTAATGCGTTAATCTATCTAATAATACATTGTTTAATCCGAAAAAAGAGGATCTTTCGTAAAACCATGTCAATGAAAAAATATCTACAACAAAAAAATATAAACTACTGCGGCAGATTCCACTCAGAAATAAAAGAATTCAACAATCTTTATCAACATAAGAAATCATTGGGAGACGGAGATAGAGAAAATTTAAAAATTGTATGTACGAGTATGTTCATATAAACATCACAAAAAAGGTGAAGAAAAGTTAGTGAAAGATGTTCCTAATTATAAGCACTGAAAAATTCTCCTATACACCACCGCCTGGCCCATAACCTTTTCTCATAGGAGTTATGGGTATATCCACAACGATTAACACGTCTTGGCGCAACAAGAAAAGAATATCCGGCCAAATATATGCTGAGCTAATGTTTAGATAAGTGTTTATTTGGTACTGTGGTTTTTTTTTAAACTAAAGCTTCGTGCTTTAGTTTTAAAAAAAACCACAGTACCAATCACCATACATCATCATATCAATCCATTGCCGACCCATTACAGAGCACGGGGATTCTCCCACAATGGGAAGGGATTGATGGACTCCACACGCCATCGAGAACATTATGGAGAACTCTCAGGAATGTAGTTTTCCTCACGACGTTTTCCATGACCGTTGAAACAAGTAATATTTTAATTGCTTTAGTCGCACATAACTTAGAAAGTCAGATGCACGTGCTGGAATTCAGAGTCCGCCCCCCCAAAGAAAAGTCGAAGTCCTTCCTACCCACTGGGCTATCACCGCTTACGGTAACAATAATTGTTATAAAATAAGTCTAACGCAACGATCTCAAAAATTCTGGAGTTAGTTGAAAGCCCCATACTTAGTTATTAATCAATCTTTTAGTATCTAAAAACTAGTCTATCACATGGTAATTCCTAGTTAAATACAAGGAATAAGCTAAGATCAAAATTCTGTGGTTAATATGCCAATAAATCTATTATTATCTAAATAAATCTGAATAGAGCCAAGATAGCAATTATTGTTAAATGCTTTTGTTCTATTACATCAATTCAATAAATCTTATATAGTACCTGCCTAAGTACTAGCCTATCACATAGTTAAACCCTGGTTGAATACCAGGAATAAGCCAGGAGCAAGAATGCATGGAGACATGCCAGTGAACTAGGATTACCCAATAAATATGCATGGAAACCACGATAGCAATAACTAAATACTTCTTTTCTAATACATGGTATGTCATTAATAAATCTATAGTTAGGAGGACGTAAATGGTCCTTATTGCATTTTAATAAGGGCCACATCGACGTCGAATTGCGCGCACTTCCGTGTACGCGGGAGCTCGCATCGTCATGGGAAATGACGACGCTATGGTTGCGTATGGCGAAAAAAACTGTGTTGTTTTAATTAAATTCATCTATTTCAATAAAAATTTGCTCGGGTAACTGGCACTTAGGTTTGACCTCCACCCAGCACGCGTGAACTTTGTGGACAGTTTACGTTAGAAATATCAGAACTATTTGGAATTATTGAGGCGAGTGTTAGTCCAAACATACAAAATATCGACGATACTTCAAATATATAATCGCAGTTCTCATCAATTGTCATCATATAAAAGAAACTCTGGAAGAGCAAATAAAACAAGGAGACTAAGACACTATGGTAAAGTGAGAAACAAAGCCGAGACAAATTAGTAAAGTTGAAGACATCATGAAAGTAATCATAGTACTTGGGTTGAACAAGTATTGTAGCTACACTGCGTTGGACCCGTGATTTTTTTATTAACGATAATAAGCTGAGGAAGGCTGAGTGTTGCCTTAGAATACAGGAAATATTGCATGACATCCTAAAGATAAGACTTGAGCTAAATCAGATTGTTTGAACTCATAAAGTTACATTCGAACCGAAGCCATCGCATAAAAAGCCATACTGCACTACTGCACCAGGGAGGTGTTCTCTATGTAGAACAAAACGTTCACACGTTTCGCAATCCATCTCTTTCTAGCTAATGATAATCATCGAGCTATCACGCTGTCAACTGAGGAGCAAATTGTAACATGGCAGGGACTATTGCGTTGTACCGTTAGATAGTTAGCTCATTGATTTATTTACTGGCCGTATGACTCTGCTACCCAAGAATTTATACATTATATACATGTAAAATCTTTGTGATCTTTGCATCCTATAAAACAACACTGTGACTTACTGAGTCACAGGCAACGGATCAAAATATTTGAAATTCGAACTTTTTAGTGTGAAAATTATAAATTAAATCGGGTTATTGAAATTTATCCTTAAAGTCCCAATTAGTAAGAATATTGAAAATTTAAAACAATAGCCTATTACAGTCCACTACTGGCATAAAACGGGTGGTCAATGGGACGGTTTGCCGATAATCACCACACTGGGGAGACGGGTTGGTGATCGCAGTAGATTTTACTAGTAGGACAGAGAATGCTGCTGCCCGTTCTCTATTATAATCCCTTAGTCACCTCGTACGACCCCTATGAGAAAAAGGACGGGTAGTAAGTAACAACCGTATTCTGATCTGCCGTCCACACGCACAAAAATAATTACATTAACTCAATATTTTGTGAAGCTAAATTAACATACCAGGCATGCATACGCATCGGAAGGTGCCAGGGTCGTCTAAGCATGAGCCGTCGTTCCTGCAAGGGTGGCTCTCGCACTCATTAACGTTGGTCTCGCAACGAGGCCCGGTGAAGCCAACAGAACAGTTGCAAGCGAAGGATCCGGGGGTATTGACGCAAATGCCATCGTGTTCGCATGGTGAGCCTGAAACAAAGAAAGATCATTAGCCCAATTTAAGATACACTTGATTCTTCAAAGGTTATGCTGTCCTGGTGACTGTCTATATTTTTCTGACAGTTAAAATAATATTAGATTTTTCTATCATCATCATTTTCTTGGTGTTATTTGTAAAAGTATCAGAATAAAGTTTAAATGCACGAGTTAATTGAATTTAAGTTATTTAGGTGTTACGATAATCCATGGCTTTACAATCTTATAGAATTGTGTTAAAAGTATTCAATTTGTTAAGCGCTAATTAGTGTTAAATACTAATTAGTGTTTAAGACTATTTTAGGGTAAAATGTGAAGTCGGAAAATTGCAATAGCCTCTGAAACTACTTAATTAATAGATTAAAGTATCCAATAGATATCGTACTGTAGGATATTTCTATTCATCTTACGACAATGAGATGTAATCATTTCTCACAAAATATCAGATACAATAAATTAATTACGATCATCATCTATAATTTAATATGTCTTCCTAATTAGCTACACTATTAGAGAATAGAGTGATTTTGACGAATCGAAGACGAATTGTTTGGATTCTTTGAAATTAGTTAAGAACAGAAATTTTGAAATTTTAATGACCATCAGTATACATAAACTAACTTAGAAAATTAACTTAACTCTGCAGTTTGCTTCAGCTTTTAATCCCAGATAAAAAATGTAACCTTATGCATTTTCTATTTTAAACGAATCAATTCTTTAATTCAATACTTAGATTTTCATTATATTAGTGCAATGTTTGAAACAAAAGCGATTTCTTCCGTGACAATGTGTATAGAAATGGAATATAAATCAACAAAACCAGACCAGAAACAGACATAAATTACTTTATAACTAGGTAATTAGACATTTATGTAAGTAATATTACCTTGTTCACATTCGTCAATATCCTCCGAGCAATCCAATCCCTTGTAGCCAGAGGCGCAGGAGCATGTGTATGACCCGTTGATGGGACTAGTGTCACAGATCGCATCGGCGTGGCAAGGATTCGAAGTGCAAGCGTCATCCAGATGGCAGAGGAGACCTAGGAATAAAAATAATACCAGTGTAATAACTCTAATATAGACTAACAAATAATATTTTAAAAGTCATTCAAATTAGCTTTCCTGAATAATAATAGTTACAAATGTACGTGGAAAACGTCAACCTCAGACTTTACTGTAAATAACAAACAAACATTGTAGAAGATAATGAAATTAGAGAAGTTCAACTTACCCGTTTTTCCAGGCGTACACTTGCAGTAAAACGCACCAACCCTATCTATACAGGTAGCGCCATTGAAGCAAGCTGCACCTGCGCAGTCGTCGATGTTCACAGAACACTCTGGACCTGTCCATCCGTTGACGCAGATGCAAGAGAACCCACCGACTGAGTTGGTGCATGTTGCTCCGTTCTGACATACCAGCGGCCTGTTTGAAGGAAATAATAGTTTTTTTAATTATGGTTTAAATTTAAAGATATAGTTAGGCTCGTAGACAGTTCTTGAGCTTAAAGTTATAAGCACATCGGCCCCAATTCAATGAATAATGGTACTGAATAGAAAAATGTTTTTGAAATCCTAAAATTTTTAAAATCAAAAAAATTGGTAATAGGCGACATGTGGACCTGGTTGAATACCAGCAATACGCAATGAAAAAGACAGTTTGATAAAAATCATGTTTCTATAAGGTACACAAACAATAGAAAGAGAAACCGAATTAGATATTAAAAAGCATTTTCCTAAGTAAATCATATTAGAAAGACGTACGTATTATGACGTATGTCAATTACGTACTACGTTTGGAAATATGAAGATGCCCGCCAAATGACAAGTATTTTCGATTTTGGGCTATAGCTATAGGTTTAGTCAAAAAATTCGTTACATCGAATACAGTTAGTTACTGAAGTTAAAAAAGTACGCTTGGTAATTATTAGGAATGTCAAAAATTTTTGAAAAAATAAAGGAAAAGGAACCGCCGGCCGCACTTAGCACAAAAATTCCTTAAGATTTTCAAAAGTATTTAAATATCACTTATTTTCTTATTAGCGCGTTGCTAACATTTTCACAAAAGTGTAATTCCGGTGAGCATTTCTGTAATTTGACAAATAAAAAAATTTCGAGAATTCTTGCGAGCACAGTAACTTAAACTAAACTTAAAGTTAGATTATATCAACGCAATCTTACAAGATATATCTAAATACGTGACTACGAGCGTCAATGTAAAATTATATTTTAATAGATAATTACATAGTGTGGCTGTTACAAAATTTCTATTTGAAGGGAAATTTTAAAGGAAACGGCAGCAAAATTGACGGAGCATTATAAACTAAATATATGAATGCTCATGTACTAAGGTATTTAATGTAAGGTGTTTAAGAGTAGGGGTCACAGATAAGGTAAACTGTAGTTTCACAACAAAGACCCAAAGGCTAAGTTCAAACAGGCGTGCCCCAGGCGCGTGCTTGCGCATGTGATATCTGATTTAAAACCACTAGTTACACTATAAATCGGAGTATAAATCAAAATAATTTATTGTTGCGTATTATTTAACTTAGTCATA